>NC_135843.1:13043633-13136133 GCF_029677425.1 Wolffia australiana | reverse complement strand
TTCCGTTACATTGAGGAGATCAAGGACGCTGTCGAGAGAGAGTGCCCTGGCGTTGTCTCCTGCGCTGATATCCTCGTTCTCTCCGCTCGCGACGGGATCGCCGCCGTAAGTAACGTTTCTCTCTACCAAATATGTATTTTTAGTATATATATGTCTCCGTCGCGGATCTGAAGCATTTTCTGTATTATTTCTTTCGTTCTGGTTTGTTCCGCAACTCGCTAATGTCAGTTTTTTTAGATTCTGAAAAGGAAATCGCAGATCTGAATGATCTCCCCCTCTCTCTCTGTCTAGTTCAGAACTGAACTGGACAGATCGTAGATCTGAACTTATACATCGATCAGATCTGAAATGATCTCTCTTTTTTTCAATCTGTGACGAAGATCAGAGATCTGAATGTATCTCGCTCACTCGTGATCATTCATATCAGAGCTGATCTTTCTCACACACACACTCTCGTCAACATCAACTGTCAATATTAACAAAGATTGACATCGTTGACGATAAATCGAACTCTCCGAGTTCTTTACTATAATTTTTCCGAGTTGACGGTCTCAGTGATAACAGCCATAAACGTCAACGTCAACGTCATCCTTGCTCTGAATTTCATCAACTTCGACGCAGCCGATGAACGTCTAACCCTAAAGAATCTTTCCTCACTCGATCTCCAGTTCATCATCTCGTTGAACTAATTCGTTGATCGACTGTCTTTGCTTCTCAGTAAAGACTGTTGATAATCGCCTGAAATTTTACTAGAAGGTTTCAACTAGAATCTTACTCGTCAACGTCAATGATTGACAGCTTATGATTAGACGTGGTCGTTCTGTTCTTTTTGTGCGAATTGTTCGTTCTGTTCGGTTTTCCGAACTGAAAAAAAACGAATTCAAACAGGACATTGCACAGGCCCGTGTGCTCGCTTTGTGCAAATTTTGTTCTAGTTTTGTGCGAATTTTGTTCATTTTTTAAAAAAGAACAGAACAAATAACAAGGCCCTGTGCAGTTCTTTTGTGCGAATTTTTTGTTCGTTTCAAACGAACAGAACAGATGATGATAATATTTGATGACGATGACGATGGATGTCATCCATGAACCGATCAGTCTTCTCCCTGGCTGTTCTTGACTGTTCATGGCGGCGGCGCAGGTGGGTGGCCCGTACATCCCGCTGAGGACGGGGCGGCGCGACGCGAGGCAGAGCCGGACCCCGGAGGTGCTCGAGCAGTTCCTGCCGGACCACAACGAGTCGATCTCGGTGGTGCTGGACAAGTTCGCCGCGCTCGGCATTGACGCGGCCGGGCTCGTGGCCTTGCTGGGATCCCACAGCGTCGGCCGCACCCACTGCGTGAAGCTGGTTCACCGGCTGTACCCCGAGGTCGACCCCGCCCTCAACCCCAGCCACGTCCCCCACATGCTCAAGAAGTGCCCCGACTCCATCCCCGACCCGAAGGCCGTCCAGTACGTCCGCAATGACCGCGGCACCCCCATGAAGCTCGACAACAACTACTACCGCAACATCCTCGACAACAAGGGCCTCCTCCAGGTAACCTCGCTGACTGTCGTGTCTAGAAGTAGGATTGTCAGACGGATGGGACGTGGACGGTTCGGGACGAAATTCGTCCCGTCCTACGTCCCATGGTAGAGTGTGGACGAAGGACGGGACGGTTTTTCGTCTGCGGTCAAAAAAACCGTCCCGTCCAATAATCCCGGGACAAAAATTCGTCCCATCCAGTTCCCCCGGGACGAATTTTCGTCACAAAATTCATCCCTGACAAAAAATACATTATATATTTATAATATATTATAAATTGTCCTTGCGAGGCCACGTGTCAACATCACAACCGCGGATGTGAATCCGACGGTTTCCCGTCCAGATTCGTCCGTCCGTCGTCCGGGGACCTCCGGACGGACACACGAAAACTACCCCGTCCGGCAGTCCCCAGGACGAATTTTCGTCCCAGAATTCGTCCTTGCCTCCGGAGGAGACGATTTTTTCGTCCGCAGACGAAAAAACCGTCCGCGTCCCAGCACTATACTGATGATGAGAAGTGATGGAAAGAGAGACAGGTGATCAGGTGGTTACCTGATGACGAATGACAGAACAGGACTGATGATGACAAAATGTGGACGGAGTGTCCGTCATTCGTCAGTATCCGTCATTCGTCATCTGTCACTAACAAGCTGTAATCCCGTCGGTCGTCTGTCCTGACCTAGACAGGAGTGGACTTGTGACTGAACAGGACTGATGGGGGAATGGTGACGATGACGAAATGTGGAGACGAGAAAAGATGATTGTCTGTCCTCCATCCGTAACCAATGGAAGTAACTGAACGTAGCCCAATCCGTCATCCGTCCTGACCTCTGGATGTATACCACATCTCTGAACGAGAGCGGACGAATGACTGAACGGGACTGACGAGGAATGGTGACGATGACGTAACACAGACGGATGACAGTTGTTCGGTCCCGGCTCATCTGTCCGGGACGTAACCCAACCTGTCATCTATCCTGATCTCTGGATGGAACACGTCTCCAAATGGGCGCAGACAAATGACTGAACGGGACTGATGAGGAGGAAACACAGACGAATGATGAGGGAGACGAGAGGCGATGACGATGATGATGACGAAACACAGATGGATGACAGCTGTTCGGTCCTGGCTCATCTGTACAGGATGTAACACAACCTGTCATCTATCCTGATCTCTGGATGGAACACGTCTCCAAACGGGAGCGAATGAATGACTGAACAGGACTGATGAGGAATGCAGGCAGATGATGGGAAAGACGAGAGACGATGTTCAGTCCAGCCTGACTGTCACCGTCATCCATCATCCATCATCCATCATCCATCATAACATCACATAATTGGCGCAGGTGGACCACCAGCTGGCGCAGGACCCGCGGACGAGGCCATACGTGGTGAAGATGGCCAAGTCGCAGGATTACTTCTTCCAGGAGTTCTCGAAGGCGATCCAGATCCTGTCGGAGAACAACCCGCTGACGGGCAGCAAGGGCGAGATCCGCCGCCACTGCAACGTGGCCAACAAGGTCAACAACTAACACCCCCTCGTCTCGTCTCTTTCGTTCCCTCGTCTCGTGGGTCTTCCCGCCGTTCGGTCTGTCCGTCTGTCTGTCTGTCTTGTTGTGCTGGAAATAAAAGTAGGAGGAAGGGTGGTGGGATGGGGGGGTTGGTTGGTTTGCGTGTGTGGTCGGGTAGGGGGTGTAAGTGGCGGAAGGTGGGAGGATGTGTAGGGTTGATTATGTATCGTTTCTGGATAATTGTTATTTTCCCATTATCATTTCTGTGTCAAGTCTTCTTCTTTTGTTCTCTCTCTCTCTCTCTCTCTTATCCTCTCCTCCTGTATCTTCTCCTGACTTCTCTTCTCTTCTCTTCTCTCTCTCTCTCTCACTCTCCTAGTCTCTACCTTCTCACTCCCGTTCTCTCCTTTTCTCCTAGTCTCTCTCTCTCTCTCTCTCTCTCCCTCTCTCTCTCTCTCTCTTTCTCCCTTTCTCTCTGTCTCTTTTGTTATCTCCTAGTCTCTATTTTCTATCTTTATTTCTCTCTCTCACTATCTCTCTATCTCTCTATCTCTCTCTCATTCTCCCCAATTCTTTATCTTCTCTCTCTCCCAGTCTCTACTCTCTCTCTCTCTCTCTCTTTGTCTCCAATCCTCTATCTCTCTCTCCTATCCTTCTCTCTCTCTCTCTCTCTGTTTCTAATTCTCTCTCTCTCTCTCTCTCTCGTTCTCTCCTAGCCTCCTCTCTCTCTCTTTCGTTCTCTCCCAGCCTCTCTCTCTTTCTTTCCAATTCTTTATCCTCTCTCTCTCTCTCTCTTTATCTCCAATTCTCTACCTTCTCTTTCTCTTCAATTCTCAATCTTCTGTCTCTGTCTCTCTCTCTCTCTCTCTCTCTCTTTCTCTCCAATTCTCTATCTTCTCTCTCTCTCTCTTTCTCTCCAATTCTCTATCTTCTCTCTCTCTCTCTCTCTCTCTCTCTCTTTCTCTCCAATTCTCTATCTTCTCTTTCTCTCTCTCTATCTCTTACTCTCATTTTCTCCTTGTCTCTATCCTCTCTCTCTATTTCTCCTAGTCTCTACTCTCTCTCTCTCTCTCTGTCTCATTCTAAAGAGATACTCCCCAACCTAATGCAAGTAAATCTGAAACTCCAACTAACCCCTGAGCTCTCAAATCAAATTGAGAAGAAATAATTCCAATGGCCAAATGAGTAAATGAAACCATCCTTGGGAAATGCAACAATCAATTGAGGACAGGGTCACAAACCTCAGACCAATAGATCACAAACCTTAGAACTACAGTTCAGCCGGCCTTAGGTAGGGCGAAATGGTGGAGGTGATGAAATGTTGGACCTGTGCTAGGCCGTCGTGGCGTGAAAAGAGCATTACCTATTACTCATTGACGATGGCCAAACACTAGGGACAATGAAAACCTCGACAACCTGGATTAGTGTACCTTGCTTATGGGTAAATTAAAGTGTCAGGAATGAGATTAAAACATTGATTAGTGAAATCCAAGTAGCATTTGACAAGGGCTGCCACGTCTTTTGGTGAATATCCATGGATGATGGTCTTGGGTGTTCAGTGTGCAGTAATGATCTGATCAATAATATGGGGGTTAGGGTGCCCATCCAAGTAGCATTTGACAAGGGCCAGCCACATCTTTTGGGCGAATATCCATGGATGATGGGTCTTGGGCGTTCAGCGTGCAGTAATGATCTGATCAATAATGTGGGGGTTAGGTTGCCCATCCAAGTAGCATTGGACAAGGGCCAGCCATGTCTTTTGGGCGAACATCCATGGATGATGGGTCTTGGGTGTTCAATGTGCAGTAATGATCTGATCAATAATGTGGGGGGTTAGGTTGCCCATCCAAGTAGCATTTGACAAGGGCTGCCACGTCTTTTGGGTGAATATCGATGGATGCTGGGCCTTAGGTGTTCAGTGTGCAGTAATGATCTGGTCAATAATATGGGGGTTAGGGTGCCCATCAAGTCATTAGTAGGTTGAAGGAAGGGGGGCCCGTGTCTGGTGGACCTTGAGGAATGACATGTTGACCCTAATTTATAAACCTTTACTCATAAAATAGTTTACAAGTCAGTGATGAACAAGGGTTGTCTCGCAATGAACGACTATTGAGGTTTTAAATGCTCTTTAAATGATGATTCAAGAGGCATGATATTATATATATATACCTATTCCTCATATAGGAGACAGTGTTGAATGAATACAAGGTGGTGAAAGGGTGATAATATTTTTTTAACAAGGATGATATGAATAATAATATGAAGAATAGGTAGGATGATGTGGTTATACCAAATGGAATGAGAGAATGAGATAGACGAAGACGTGAAGCGATGGTTGATGTAGATGATGAAATGGGTGAATAGATCTGAGTGGATGATGGTGAAATAGAATGATAGAAGAAGAAATGATAATGATTTAACTAATGAATGTGATGGAAGAGTGGATAGGTGGTTGTGAGATGGAGAAGAGGATGATGTACTAGATGATTTAGGGTTTTTATATGAGCGGAAGGTGACGAGATCGAGATCGGAGATGGCTGTGGTAGGGGGAGATGATAGAAGATTGTGATGAGAAACAGATGATAAAATTAAGAATGTAGATCTAATTAAAGGGATGTGAGTGAGAAAAATTAATATAAGGCAAGTGACTAACTTTAGAACCCTATGTTCTGCTGAGATCGAGACATTTTCCTGATGCAGATTAGCCTCTTCACTTCTCAGTTAAACTTTGCCAAGCACTCAAGAGAGCAAGAATATTCTAGACGGACAGTCGAAACTTTAATTTCTTTTAATCTGCCTCTCTAGGAGGAAGTGAGTATGAAGATATTTTTTACAAAAATCTGCGGCTCTATTTATAGATTCAACCATATAGATGGGAATAGGCAGGAAAAAGGAAGCGCTGCTAAAAAAAATTCAGCCTGAAAATTCGTCTAGATTGCCAGATCTCGTGATTTGAATTTGGATCATTGTCAATCCTCTGAATTTCAGTCTCCTATCTTGTAAGCACTAAAAAAGTCAAAGAACCATCAAATAATTCCAAAAAGACGTCAATTCATAAAAAATATTATAAATATGTATTTTTAATTTAAAAATGATATCTCGTTGAATATAATTCCAAAAAAGTCAGAAAATTATATTACAACTCAAAAAATATGTTCTTTCAGAATTTGATGCCACAAAACCATTAAAAATACTTAAAATTCAAAATATCATTATAAAAATAAAATCTAAACATTTGAGGCTTTATAACACACATGTATAATCAATTTAAAACAAATAAATATGTAAATATGGTCATGTTAACCTACTAAAAAAATGTATTATCATGAATCCAAGGTTTAAGTGTATACTGAAATCCTGCTATGGACAAGTGGGGACAGGTAACAGTTGATAAAACTCATAATGGTTTTGCCCAAGACGCACAAGCGGCAGTAGGCAATCATGAGTACAATGTGGCCGTCCATTCCTTCTTCTCCCTTCTTCACATAGCTCCTCTCTATTTGTGATGTGATCAGGACAATGTAATGAGGACGGTGGATCGTGAATAGGACTCATCAGGATGAAGGAGAAGATTCAAACTGTAAGGGGATCTTGAGGATACATTTAGAGGCTGCACTTGAGCAGCTCAACACATCTCTCTCAAGGATTTAATAAATCACATATAGAAAGTGCTCCCATGTGATTTGATCAATATTTTATAGATATTTTTTTGATTCTGTTCCAAGTTTTCTTCTGCCGGAATCCATTTTATTTCACCCGAATCAAGATAAGATGAGGTGACACTTATTCAAACTTTCTTCCTATTTGAGTTGGCTGATCTAAAGATAATGAAGTTTAGGACGGTCAAGGTTTTTTCTTTGTGTCTTGGGGCGATTGGAGAGTAGAAAAATAAGTGTAGATAATTTCATGCATCACAAATGTGATGTAGCCATGGTGGAATGTAAGAACATAGGGTAAGTTCTCTCACCTTATATTTGGTAGTCTTCATCATAGATTTATCAAGGCGCATGGTATAGATCCCCAATAAACTATGCCAAGAAAGCGTAACATGAATGGGGTTTCTGAATAGATAAATATGGTACTTAAAGGAATGGTTAGAACCATAATGAGTCAATCAATCTAAAATGTCTTATTGTGGGCCGATCTTTGTGAATATCTGTGTATATGCTCAATAAGCTTCCCACCAAGTCTCTAGGATAAAGTCTTTATGCATCATGCACATGTAAAATTATATCTACATTTTGCATACATATATGGGGTTGTGTAGATGTATGAATATAAATGAAATATTTATATATTTGATGACATTTTGTATTTTCTCCATCAGATGTTCAGAGGGTTTAGAGGCTATAATAATTTTTGAGTCTGATCAAGGGATACTCTTGGAGAGAGGTTGTGAGTATTGTAAGGGACATAGTCTTTAAGAATTTGCATAATATGTCGTTGAAACTGATCATGATACAAATAATACAAGTACACACAATCCTTAGGTGACAATCACATAAATGCCTATTATTATTCCATGGGGAATGGGTAATATTATTGGGGTATGCTTAACAATCTAAGAACAACCTGAAATATAACCATCATCTGAGCTCTAGAAAATGAATATATATATATTTTAATGTTAATTCGACATATAAAGATATCTATCAGACAAAGAAGGCAAACAATTTTTCATCAGTTTGTGTGGTATAATTATCAGCTAAATATATGGGTCAAGGGTTAAATGACCTTACTTTTTCACAAGCCAAGACTATGTGAACTAAAATAATTGGTTTCAAGCTAGGAAGAAGGCATTTATTAATTGGGCCTAACCAATGTTGGGAATTGTGGAATTAACTTAAGAGAACAGAGTGTTTGTTTGTAGAATGATCTACATTAATTAATCTAGACGGGAAAATCAATCAATGCAAGGCTGGGTTTGTTGCCAAAGTAACATGGAGGGAAGACATTGTTTATTATAAGAACTTCTCTTTTGCCTTTTTTAGTAACTCAATTGGCATTATATTGGACTTAATAGGTCAATATAATATAAATATACATCAGATGAATTTAAAAACTTATTTCATAAATGGAGATTTGGAGGAGGAATTATACATGAAATAATGCAATGGTTTAAAGGAGTAAAAATTACATATGATTTACAAGCTGAATAGACTGATGTATGGACTAATTTCAGCTTCCTGAAATGTTTCACCAAATTTCATGGTCTTTTTTGGAATGTCACTTTTAGTTTCAAGGCATAAAGACCCATGGAGGGGAATTTATTTTGTTGCAATGGAGGATAACAAATAGATTAGTGTCTGTTGATCACATTAAGACTGGTTCAACACAATATGACCCCTTACCAAGGCATTACCTCCTGTTATCTATTGTTGATGTGTCTTAAGTATGGGCTTGACCACTTCCCTGGAATAGTGTAGTGATATTTCTTTTTAGGGACATTAATGTATTAAAGTGAAATCACCTTATATCTAAAGCCATCATTATTCTAGATAAATCATGATTTTATTGAAAAATTCATTGGGATGGACGTGGAATTAATGTCATGATATTGTGAGGTCATACAATAACCTACATGTTTGATATTAATTATTTGTGCATGTTGGGACTTCGGCCATGAAACGCCCATGACACATTCATGAGATATATTCAAATATTCATATAGTCAAATAAAGTTTGCAGTAATCATCCCATAATTGAGATTTTAATATCCATTACAGTGGCATACCAGATCAAATCAAGTTGGATATTTTTGGTATTGACCTGGGCAATCTGCCACATTTAAGAGGCATTGTCATTTTTCCTAAATTGATAGTAATATCTAAGGATATAAATGATGGTTCAGAAACATTGAGGCTTGTCTCCTGTTTTTTCTATCATGTCTTGTTTAGGTATGGCCCAGATCTATAGGATGTCACACATCAGTTCAATCAATTACCCAAATCACATACTATGGAAATGCAAATCATATCCCATGGATCTTATTCAATCACTTGATTGTTGATCATATGTGAAAATACTTTACATAGATTAACCACAGACAACAATGTTCAAATTGAATTTCATTATACCCATTGCTTTGTGAAGGAAAAGATAACCACCAACTGCACAACAATCCAAGGAACAATTAAGAATGGACTCCGCATGGAGCCACATCCAAGAAAACCTCCTACAAGGCACAATAGACTGGGCCATCCACACTAGAAAAAAACAAATAGGATTTTATCTACCTCTAAACTTCCTAGACACTACATGTGGCACTCTTGTTGAATTTGAAAAATTCAATAAACTCATTCATAGAGAATTTGAACACAAATCTAAGATGCAGATGGAAATGCGAGAGGGTTTATTTGATATCTACATCCAGAAATCCTGATGATCTCAAACTTGTTCTTCCCATAATGATCAATTTAATGAAAGAATTATTCTAATCTGAGGATTCTGGGATGGTCCCAAGGCGAGGTGGCCAGTGCCTGGCTTGGCAGTCTTCAACACCAGCAAGGCGAGAAAAGACTTCAACAAGAGGCAAATTCTGGCCCTGAACTTGGGCTATAACCTTCTCCAATTCTCTTCTGCTGATCTTAATCTTCATCTCTTTTCTCTCTCCCTTGACGTGGGGCTCTTTCATTGGCTTAGTTTTGTCTCCTCCATGGCTGCAGGCGTTGGTCCATTCCCAGTCTTCTTCTTCGTCGATTGAGGATGTTGTGGAGAGAGGCTTGCAGCAGTTTCCCATGGTAGACTTTGCAGATTATTTTCTTCTCTCTGAGAGAGAGAGAGGGAGAGAGGGAGCGAGAGGGAGAAAGAGAGACAGAAAGAAAGAGAGAAAGACAGAAAGAGAGAGAGAGAGACAGAAAGAGAGAGAGAGAGACAGAAAGTCAGAGAGACAGAGAGACAGACAGAGAGGCAGAGAGAGAAAGAGCAAGAGAGAGGATGGGAAACAAGAGACAGCGACAGAGAAATAGTGAGAGCAAGAGAGGGAGAGACACAGAGAGAGAAAGAGCAAGAGAGAAACAGAGAGAGGACGGGAAACAAAATAAATAGAGCAAGAGAGAAACAGAGAGAGGACGGGAAACAAAATAAATAGAGCAAGAGAGAAACAGAGAGAGGACGGGAAACAAAATAAATAGAGCAAGACAGAAACAGAGGGAGCAAGAGAGAGGAGGGGAAACAAGAGACAGAGAGAGAGACAGAAACAGAGAGAGCAAGAGAGAGGAGGGGAAACGAGAGAGAGAGAGAGAGAGAGACAGAAACAGAGAGAGCAAGAGAGAGAGAGAGCGAAGCAAGACAATGAGAGAGAGAGAGGAACAGGGAAAAGAGATCGCGAGAAAGAGAAAGACAATGAGAGATAGATATCTATATATATAGAGAGAGGGTTCAGAGGATAAGCGTGCGGAAGAACAAGAGGAGATCGAGATGATTTAAGAGATGGTAGGTGGTCGTGAGAAGGAAGCCGGATGAGAAGAAAGAAGATAATGGGTCAGAATGGGCGTCGTCCCCCTCCGACGACGTCCGCCTAGTCACCGCTGGCGTCTAATTCCTATCTGCGCAGCCTTCCCTGGAGCGAGAATAAGAGACAGAAAGGGAGAGTGGCGAAGATAGAATTCGCTCCACTGATTCGGGAATAAGCGTTGAGAGAGAGAGAGTAATAAAGAGAGAACAAGAAACGGAGTGTTAGAGAGATAGATAAAGAGTAAGCGAGACGAGAGAGATAAATATATAAGCGCAGGTGAAGAGCGATTGAGCGAGTAAGCGAGAAAGAGAGACAGAGAGACAAAAGAGAGAGAGATCAAGAAAGATAAAGAGTAAGCGAGAAGAGAGGGAGAGACATAAACGCAGGTGAAGCGCCGTTGAGCGAGTAAGCAAGAGAGAGAGATCAAGAGAGAGTATAAAAGAGCGAGACAGAAGAAAGAGATACAGAGAGAGCGAGTAAGAGAGAGAGATACAGAGAGAGCGAGTAAGAGAGAGAGATAACGGGAGAGAGACAGAGAGAGATGAATATATATATAGAGAGAGAGAGTAAAAGAGCGAGACAAAAGAGAGCTCGAGTAAGAAAGAGGGATAAAGCGAGAGAGGCAAAGAGAGAGAGATACAGAAATTGAGAGAGAGAGAGGGAGAGACAAAGAGAGAGAGATAGAGCGAAAGAGATAAAGAGAGAGAGAGAGAGAGAGAGAGAGAGAGAGAGAGAGAGAGAGAGAGAGAGAGAGAGAGAGAGAGAGAGAGAGAGAGAGAGAGAGAGAGAGAGAGAGAGAGAGAGAGAGAGAGAGAGAGAGAGAGAGAGAGAGAGAGAGAGAGAGAGAGAGAGAGAGAGAGAGAGAGAGAGAGAGAGAGAGAGAGAGAGAGAGAGAGAGAGAGATAAAGGAAAAGATAGAGAAACAGAGAGGGCGAGTAAGAGAGAGAGATAAAGGGAGAGATAAAGAAAGAGGGAGAGATAAAGGGAGAAATAGAGAAACAGAGAGAGAGAGTAAGAGAGAGAGATAAAGGGAGAGATAAAGAAAGAGAGAGAGATAGAGCGAGGTAGATAGATAGATAGAGAGAGCGAGAGAGAGCGACATAAATAGATAGATAGATAGACAGAGAGAGAGACAGAGAGATCGATTAAAAGAGAGACAGATAAAGAGAGAGAGCGAGACCGAGTAAAAGAGATAGAGATAAAGAGAGAGAGATACCGAGTAAAAGAGATAGAGATAAAGAGAGAGAGATACCGAGTAAAAGAGATAGAGATAAAGAGAGAGAGACCGACTAAAAGAGATAGAGATAAAGAGAGAGAGACCGAGTAAAAGAGATAGAGATAAAGAGAGAGAGACCGAGTAAAAGAGATAAAGATAAAGAGAGAGAGACGGAGTAAAAGAGATAGAGATAAAGAGAGAGAGACCGAGTAAAAGAGATAAAGATAAAGAGAGAGAGACCGAGTAAAAGAGATAAAGATAAAGAGAGAGAGACCGAGTAAAAGAGATAAAGATAAAGAGAGAGAGATCGAGTAAAAGAGATAAAGATAAAGAGAGAGAGACCGAGTAAGAGAGAGAGAGAGACCGAGTAAAAGAGAGATCGAGTAGGAGAGACAAAGACGATTGCGGAGCCGTGAGCGACAGGATAGGGACGTAAAGCAGTGCGAACGGGGTTGATAAGAGAATCTTCCTTCTACCAAGAAAGCTCTCCCACTTCCAATCCGGTAAGATCGCGATAAGTTCCAACCCTTTTCTGGGCCGATTAAAGCCTTCAAACTCCACCCTTATTCGTTAAAACTTTCATGGCTTCAAACTCACGTAACTAAGCACACACGCAAAAACACAGAACAAAATTGGCGAGTGAGAACGCGGTTGGGGTTGGAATCTTTTGCCGGCAAGTTCCAACCTACCGCGAACAAGAACAATAACAACAAGAAGAAGAGAAAACGACTTCTTTATCCCTTCAATTCTATTGCCGTGTCCGTGATAGACGGCAACAATCAAATTGAAGTCATGTTCTACTTGTTTTAGCTATCTGGTCTATTTTTCATTCAATATTCGTGTTTGAACTACTGTACAAAGTGATAAAAAGGGCGTGGGCGTCTGAAGTAACTAGTCAGTGATGGGGAAGAAAACCTTGTTTTGAGAGATACGTGGATTCCCAGATGGATGAATTGATGTAAAAACATCAGAAAACAAATTAAGAGAGAAAGGAGAAAATATGGTGGAAAGAGCAATCCAAAACTCAATTAAAATTCTACAGCATATGTAGGTGCAATATCCTGGAGTTTCATAGTTTTTGGAAAGCAAGAGAATCAATAAAGACCAAAGCAGGAAAAATAAACAAATATGTGATAACCTGTGATTTAGTGGGTTTTAGTATTTTTGAATTCTATTGCATGAATGGGTACCATAATATCCGTGTTGAATCTTATGTTATTCAAAAGAGTTATAATTACTTTGACTGCATGAAAATGGCTTTAGTTATTTTATCTTATATTCATGTAAATATATAAATTTATTTGGTCTATAATTCTTGGAGATTTCCTGCTAAAATCGATATATCATATTCAAAATTACCATACAAATTTCCCAAAAAAATTTCGGCTATCTGGAGTAAGCTTCATATTTAGGTTCTGACCAACAAAAATAAAAATAATAAGGGAACACGTCTGGCTTCCCACATGGATTAAGGTTGCACTAATCTGGAGAGGTGAGCCAAATACGATGATGCCGATTAAAAAGCTGAGGTGGGAGAATAAATAATAAGTAATTATTCAGTCCTAATATCAAATACAAAGTTATAACATGATAAAACACACATATTATGCCATAAGAGACCTATAGCTTGATAACTCAAAAGTAAAGAAATAGGGGTATTTATGTTGGACTTTCGAGAATTGCTGAGATAGCTAACCAGATCAAGCTATAAGCTAGTACAGGCAGAACACAGCCAAATGTAAACTAGGAACTGAAAGAATGATAAGAAAATGTGGGTACGAAATTAGTGATGACACACTACCAGAAATAATTCATGAATAAGAGTTGAAGGAAAACCTGCGAGGTCATCTTTAATAGATATAATAACAACTCATCATGAGTTACATCAATTAGATTTCAATAGAAATATATCCCACACAACTTGAGGAACATGATCGCCCTAGGCCTAAAATTTATCTCAAGTAAGTTGTCTCGACCAAAAATTCTAAAAATAATGGCTTCTGCATGTTATTCTTAATTTCCATGATCACGCTTAAATTTAAATGTTGTCTTTATGGAAATAACAAATAATATATTAGTAAAGCCCTTGTCATATAATTGAGATATAATTTAAAAATTACTATTCGTTCACTATTTTTAGTAAAATGGTAAAAATGAATACTTTTTACGTCAAATAAAAATCCTCCAAAGTCAATGAAGTTTTTCGACAAATATTTACAGTATTTTTAAAAATAAAAAATCAAGTAAAACCATATCATAAAAAGTGAGAAAATATCAATGATATTCCTGATTTTGAAGTTTAAACTAGACAAACACTTTGGAAAAATATTAATTAAAAATATCATTAAATAATAATAAGTAATTTAAAAACAAAATGACAATATTTTATAGCTGTAAGTCTAAATAAGTTCTGAAAATTACAATATTTTATATCTCCTCGATGATACATGAAACAAGCCACTGGTATAAATGCTCCACATATAATGTAAAGAAATTGGGATGATTGGTCATTGATTAAAAAAATTAATGTAACAAAATTAATCATTCATTTTACATCGAATCATTCAATAGACAAGAAATATGTATGTGTGATAAGTTGAAATTAAGGGTTTTATCTTGTTTTTTTTAACCTAGACTTAAGGAACAATAATTATAATGATTTTCCGCGTAACACTCAATAAATAATGTAGGGTAAGTAAGGGGTCGATCCACAGGGAAGTAGTAATTAAATTTCAGATTTTTTCAAGGCTTGGAAATGAAATAAATGAGCTTATAACTCAAATAGATATTTTTAGAATTGTTTTCAGATTTTCTGGAATTAAGTTTCTAGCAGAAAGGTAAGAAAATGATTAAAAAAATTTAAATTTCACTTATCAAAAAATTATTTAATTCAGAAAAGATAAATATGTATTTGAAATGTATAAATTCTATAGAATTAAATACAAAGGGAAAAATGATTCAAAATGCTAAATACTATTTTTACATATTTCTAAAGAATTTATTTTTTATGATTTATATTTATATTGATTTAATTAATTTCAGGTGGCCCGCCGAGGCGGGCAGTGGGTCAAAGGGATCCCCCCAGATAGACCAAGACTTGGCCAAATTTTTGGCCAAATCCGGATAATGGAACCGGACAGGAAGCCCCCTAAAATTGACTCAAGGTAAAATGGGTTTTGAATGAGATTGGAATATGTATGAAATAAAATGTGATTTCGGAAAGGTAAATGGACAAATTTTCTAATGAAATTTGGAGTAGAAAATATAGATACTGCGTAAGGTTTAGAGAGAGAAGCTTTTGGGTTTGAGAGAGAGGAAATTATGGAAAATGGGTTTGTAGAGAGATAAAGTGGTGCAGAATGACGGAAATGGATGGGAATGATGATAAAATGTTAGATCTAGGTTACTAAAGTGTTGATGCTTGGATCCTTATTTTTTTTCCAGGATTCGGCATTGTTCTATGCGACAAAGTCATGACCAAAGGGAGAACACTTCAAAACACTTAAAGCAAGTTGAGCAACCAGGATCCTGGAAAACCATGTCCTGCTGGATAGCCAATTCTAGAGCTTGTCAATAATGATGAATAAAGTGAGAGGTAGATAATGTTCATACATTAGGCATGATGTAAGATGCCCTTCTATTTTTTCCTCTTTTTCTATTAGTTGAATTAGAATTTCTGGACATCCTTAATTTGGATTTCTTGCTCCTCATTAGAAGGGAAGTTAGAGAGGACTGTGGAGGGATCCAGAATGTGTCCCACACCTCTCTTACTGCTTCTTTGAAGTCCAATAGCCCAAATAAATAGCTCTAAATATTACATGGCATGCTCTAGCCCATTAATCCTCATCCAATTTATGCACACATGGAGCTTAAAAATATTCATCATTAATAAATAATTCTTGAAACGAAACCCAACAAGGTTAGTTAAAGTACCCAAAATGTGCATAAAGTGGTATTCATAGCGAAGTTCAGAAATATTCATATGTTAGTATCCATAACATGATGAATTCAATACTTAAATGATTAAATTTATAAAAAAATAATGTAATCATAGATACATTCATAATGTTATCAATTAACCCTACATGAAAAGTAGGAATAAAATCTTTTTCAAATTTTTTAGACATGGACATAGGATAATTTAAAATAAACTTTAAATAATAACTAGCCTTCCTTTTGATTCTATATTATTTGATATCATTATTAACTATTTAAATGCAATTTGGTGAAACATTCCAATCTTAGCTGTACAAAATATTTGTGCATATATATTGAATAACTCTGAAAATGGGTTTGATATTTGATTGATATTCCTTTAACACTATTTCATATATTCAAATAAAGCATTACTGCACTAAAACATACATGAGTTGTGGGAATTTTTTTTTGACAAATAACTTTGCATTTCTCATATTTTACTTATATTTCACATCATCCTGCGGTAAGAATTTACAAATGTGAATGTCATAAACCAGATGGAAATGAAATCATGATGTTTATGACTTGCTTTGATAACATTGTAAAAGGATTTTCATACATAGATAATTAAGTACTTATTGAAGTAAAGGAAAAGTATTCCCAAAATTCCATAATTAACTACAATAAAATATCATCTTGAGAAAAATTGATATGTACCTTGTTATCAACTGTGTAGCTAACCTTCAGAACCTTTTTCAAGTTTGTTTTAGTCTCGGAAATGTAAGTCTGTTTTTTTCCACTTTTCCATCCCCCTCACAATAAATGAGTGCTTTTCATTGTAAAATCACTTTAGTAATATGAATGAAGGCCAAAACGGTGTGTGTAGCACCCAAAATATGGCATGTTTGGAAAATTGAATTGCACTTTGGCATATTATGACTCCAAAAAATCCGACCTTACACAATAAGTGATAAATCCTAGTCTCCATGAGGAGTTTAAAATTAAAATAATTGAAATTATTTATTAGAGTTCTGTTATTGGAATCATTATTTATGGTTATTTTAATCACAAATAAATAGTATGAATTATCAATTAAATATAAAACATTAGGATAAAGTACAGATCTGACTCTATGGTAAGATAATGGACTGGAGATCTCCATAACTACATTGTTTTTTAAAATGTGGATACTACCAATTTTAAACGTGTGGAATGGCAATTTTATGAGAAATAAAGCCACCCCTAAAGTTCTCATATGGTATAATGCTAACTTCAGAAATAACTCTGTTTAAATGTTAAATATAAATGATGATGATATTAACATGCCCATTTTATAGGTAATGAAAAGATGCCCAATATGCAGGAAGCCAATTTTTGGAGTCCATTTAGGGCCAAATAAGAGCTGTGTCAAACCATTAAAATGAAATCCTATACCCAGGAGAGATATATCACTTATATTTAATCTCTTTTATTCGTTATTTGTATCTTATCTTGGATTCCCGCTTCCAACTTGTTGTTGGGAGCATAGTGTATCATATATATTTCATCAATTATTTTTCTACAAGATCATTGGAGATAGATTTCAATTTTGATAGAGATCATTCAAGAAAAGATATCACTCAGCCCTTCAAAAAGGTGCTAATAAGGTTTTGTGGTCTCCTATCTTATTCATTATAATTATTTCACCAATTTATCTAGTAAATTATCCTAGAGGATACCCTAGAAATCAAGCTTTGTAATTCCACAAACCACATTCAAAAATTTTAGTTGTAGCTCAAGATGAATGCACTTTAAGATGCCATATGATGCTCCCACTCACTGCCGCGAACCATTGCTCGGCCACACCGTAATGCCCACAGTTAGCAGCTGAGGCAGTAGCCCGCCTAACTGAGCTGTCGGGATTAGTGTAAAGTCTGATGTGATGGGGTAAAGTCAGCTAACACTGACTCAACTCCATCACAAATTGAATTGACCAAACCCCACCACGAACCAAAGGTATTTTTATTTATTTATTTTATCTAGGAAATTCCTTAACTTCCTAAAAACTAACTGAATTGGTAAAGTTCATAAAAATAGAAGAAAATTAGCTATTCCATTATTATAAAATATCTAAAATCCCCAATAATTTAAAAAATAGCTCTAAAAAATATATTAAATTTATTTTAACCATGATGTATTGTCTCATCACCTGCTCACTATGGATTTTACCCTTATTTATCTCATACAAAGTAAGGAAAATTTTTATAACTATATTTGGATAAATCACAGCATTGAACTAACATATCCCAACCCAAATTCTTGTTTACCAATTAGCATCGTTTCCATGGAGCAGGTATCATTAAATACTTATTATTACTACTCTCAGAATTTTTTTGAATGCAGATGCAAATCAGTGGCCACTTTGATGTTTCTGCATTTTTACTCTTCCTTTGATATCTAGATGATATCATAAACTTAAGTTTTCATTCTTTCTTTTACTTCTAAGATTTTCATGATTTGGCTAACATTTCCAATCCTACCAAATGTTTGCTTTTGTTGTTGTTGATGTTGATGTCAAATCAAAATGTGAGCACTATGATGAACCATCAAGATTATAAAGAAAGAGTTATATGGATTTTATTATTGCTCAGATTTCCCTTAAACTATTTTCAGATATTATGAAAAATATAATCATAGTTTGAGTTTATGTTATATAAATAATATTATTCAGTTGGAGTTTCTCCGATACTTCGAAATATGAAATATGTCTTTTATTAATGAAATCACTTTAATATATTATCATATTTTTTCCCTAACATAATGATTTATATAAGATTTAATTCTTCAAAAAAAAATCAGAAGATAAATAGCAGATATTTTATTTAGATAGAACATAGATATATTGAGGAATTCAACATGCCTAAAAAAAATTGTATTTTGAATGAAAAATGAGGATGTTAATAATGAAGTTCCAGAAATTAATGGGAAACATATGAAATGGAAGTAAAAAAAATTAAAAAAAGAATAATGTAAGCATTATTTAACTCAATGCATGTAAATGTTTCTTGTGATAAAATTGTGGGAATGATTGTTAGTGATGATCATTTTTGAGGGAGAATGTGTGGAAGATAATTGAGAAGGGGATGGCATAAAATCAGACCAAAATATTAATCAAATATAGATAGTGAAGTTATGGAAATTCCAAATTTGTTTCTTCACATGCACTTTAAGTGATGATAGGTTAGAAGAAGAATGCCATGTTTTTTGGTTTCCAAGGGAAAATTATGGATATTCTCAATCTGGAAGTAAAAAACAACCAATATGATAATTTTCATGACCTCAAGATCATCATCCTCTACAAGTTTAGAGGGATATTAATGACCTCAAAGAAGGAGAAGTGGATCAAGTTAATGCCATCTCAACAACACTAAAAATGAACGGCCGAATGTGGACTATGCTGTAAGTCCACCCTCCGCTGAATCTTATATCATTCCTCAAAATTTGTTAATTTAAATCATCAAGCATCATTATCATTATTGTCATTATTATCAGTATTATCTTTCTCGGAAGAAAAATTCAATACAATCGTGGGGGTGATGTGGATGAAATAATTTCTGACATCCGTACAATGTTTGAAGAAAGGGGTGATGACACTATTGTACATATGTATTTATTTTTCTATAAAGGAGGTCAATAGAGATATGGAAAAGCTAAATTTACATTGGAATCTCTTGTATATGTACATCATTTTCCCATCAATACTAATGATGATACTTAAGTTGAATGAGTCAACTTTAAACCACATTTAATTAGAACAGGTTGATCATCTTGATGAGAGATGAAAAATAAGTTAGAATTTCCTTATTTTTTGAATTGTACAGTATAAATAAGGAAATTCTGTATGTTTTTGGAATTTCTTCTCTTAAGTTTTACGGGAACATGCTTTAAGGCATTTTACTCCCGGGGGTGCATCTTGTATAGGAAATTTAATAATTTTATATTAATATAGTTCTCTATGTCTAAATAAACCTTATGTGTATGAACCTTATGATGAAAATAGATACCAACAACAAGCCAGTTACATTTCACTTCTTGTTCAATATTCATAGATACAATGGATTCATATTGTTCAGTGTGATATTTAAAATTCCATACATATATGATGTGGATAAATTATGATGAAATCCTAATGCAATATTGCGCGTCATTTTGAAAAGGAAATTAAAATAATTTTACAGAATTTTATTATTTATTCCTGCTGATATTAGAGTATGGCCAATCCCATCACCATTATTTTGGAGATGAATTTATGAATTTGAGGGTGCTCTCTAGGAAAAGAATACTATGAATTTATCCATATAAATATATGAATAGGATTATACCAGACTCGCAATCTAGTTGATTCATGTCATGGTTATGTAAGTGGTCCTTCGACCTGAGACACCAACGACTTCTTATGGATGAAAAGTTGTGGAAATGACTAATGAGTTCTTAATCACAGAATTTAAATTATCATAGCATGGATGTAGAAACAAAATCACAAACATGATTGTGAGGTAGAGATGAGATCCTTAATCCTTAAAATTAAAGGAAGCAGCTGAAGGAAGACATTGTAATGAGGTCCTTGGCCAAGGTAGTGGAAAAGTGTAAAAGAGTTCTGAAACGATTTCTCAATGCATCACTGACAACACAATAAATCTTCCTATATAAATCTGTATTTTATATGATTTTAAGTATTCAATTATTCATATTTTTTCATGTATTAAATTATGATTATTTTTTCATGTTATTATTCAGATTTTCTAAATAGTTTGACCAAGCAAACACTTTATGATCATTTTGGCGGTTTTAAAATACCCTACATCACCTCTATGTCAAGCATTATTAATACTAATAAAGATTTTCAAGTCCCATGTGTTAACAAAATTACAGAATTTTTTTAGATGATGGTCAATTGACTTGATTTTTAGATCATTGAATGTGATTTTTCACAGTATGAAATTTTTGGCGTTCCATGTAATTTTTGGAGATATTTCTTTGGGCTTCAAAGGAAGAGTTGGAGGTGTGTGGGCCACATCCTCAATCCCTATGCAGTATTCTCTAAGTTACCTTGTAATGACAAACAAAAAATTGAGATGAAGGAGCCAGATAAATTCAAATTCAACCAATGAAAAGAGAGAAAGGATTGGCAAGGATAGAAAATACTAAAACATAGAGTGACATTCTAGATCATGCCCTATACATAAATATTGTATGCATCCCCCTTCACCTAATTCTAGATATTCTCTAGTAGTGGGAATCCAACAAGATAAGATGGTCCAAAGTCCTAGCAAGATATAAGGATTCAAGTTTAGGAATATGGAAGGGGAGTCAAGGCGTGAGCATCAAAAGTTTGTGGACTTAAATATAAAGTTTCCCCATGGTCCCTATCTATTTAATCTACGTTTTCTTCATATTAACTTATTTCTCTATCTATCTTCGTTTTTTCATTTTTATCTCCCTGGAACATAGATTCTCTATCTAGTTTCTAAATCTAAAATTTTAAGCTCAACCATTTACCATTTTAATTTTACTTCCCATTCCTTCTCTGCTCAAATCTCGTTCAAGTGTATATCTAAATTTATTGGCCTCCATCCAGTTCCATTATCTGGACTTATTCAAGTTTTAGTTAATATTAGATTACTCAAGGGTTATCGAGAACAAGAGAATATCCTCTTGACTGTAGGTCTGTGCCCTCTGTTATTGTTGATTGTTGTTCGCTGATAACAATCATCGCCACCAGCTATCTGATAGGAAAATTCTGTATTTTTACAAAACTTAAGTAGCTATATGAATATGTATAAAAATCATATTTATTATTTCGTGTTTCTTTATCTAAAAATGTTGCATATCATTCATTGTAATTTTATTTAAATTTAAATTGAGAGTGTAATTATACAAATTACTTTTTTCCAATATTAAATGAAATTTCAAAAAAAAATTACATTTATTCTTTCATAAAAATTCCAAAACATACCAAAAAATTCTAAAAAAATCATTTTAGACTTATTAATTTATTTCATTCCAAGCTTATGAAAGTATAAAAATCACTTTATGCTTCTTGTGGTTCGACCCCTTATTTATCCAATTTTATTTACACATTAATAAGAGCACAAATTAGTATAATTTTTTTTTGTAGTCTCAAGTAGAACAACCATGTACCCTTAAATTTAAACTTATCATTATATACTAACAGAGATGACATAGTATAGTTTGATAGTTTACCATACCCTCAGTCATCCTAGGAGCATCAAGCTCATGAGTGATTGTAAATTCAAAATAAATGCTTAAATTATGGGTCAACGAAAGAGGTGATATGCACATTTGTATCGTCTAGACCACAAACTCTAGCTCGATACCCCATGAGCTGGCATCTCAACCCATTGATTGAGCTTATTTGATCTTTGATTGATTAATCTATTTATTTACATGATGAAATAATAAAGATGGCGAATGAATGTCATTTGCCATTAGGGTGTATGAGGAAATTTTTTCTTTTGGATGTCAGAAAAATATACTTAATGTTTTTGCATTTTAATGAAAATATTCATGATATCTTTTGGACATCATAAGATACATAGTGAAAGCGTGAAATGAAATTCATCTATACAAAAGTTCTGCAGGTTCCCATCATTATTCTCCTTCCTCTCATTGGGTGTCCTTCCCTCACAATGAGATTAGAACAAGTAAATGATAACAGTGGATCACTAAAATCTCTCATCAAGATGAAGGAAAACAGGTTTAATGTGTCAAGGATCGTTTTGATATGCCTAGATGCTGGAAACTTGTATTGTTCAAAAAAACTATCTCGAGGAATCATAAAATTCAAATCTTAAATCTATGTAAAGGAGATTTGACTCTGGGTTTTCAATTATTTTAAAGGTCCATCACAATTCCATTTGGTACTCTATTGTGTAAGTTTTATGTGACATGTTAATCACTGCACCATTCTAGTAAATGACTCTATTACCCAATAACTCTTTATGCATTAAGCCAATTAAATAGCTATATCTAATAACGAATCCATTTTTAATTTGAAATATTATCCATTTAACCCAATCTATACATCAAGATGCCAATAAGTGAGATCCCAAGCTAAACCACATGCTATATAAAAAATAGAGGGTTTAATCAACCCATTAATGTAAATTGTATACAATTACTTATTGTGTCTGTATAGTATAAGCCCTAAAAAATGAAAAACTCCTGGACTGGCTGAGGGTATGTTAACTTGTCAAAACCTTACCCATCATCATAGTAAGGACATGCATATCGGTAAACAATCATGAACTAATTTTGTTTCCATTACCTTGGTATCTTCACTACCCTAAGGGACAACCTATTCTAAAAAAAGAGGACTGTAGTTCTTCATTGGAAATTTGGAGATTATTCAATAAAAATATAAACCTGTACTTAGTAATTTTAGGCAGGGATGAGTAGAGACCTTCTCTACTGGGAAGGATGATTAGGATTTAATAGTCTTATTATATTGATTATTGTGATGAGATGAAGTACATATAAAATACAAAGTCGAGTGACAAGAAAATGCAAGGCAAGATAGTGATATGTAGTGCTATAGTTAAGATGATAATAGTAGTTAGTAGATAGTAACAATACATATTTGAGAAGATTGAGTGAGTGCAAGGATGATGTGATGATAATGCAAAAAACAATGAGAGCGAGGTAGATAACGAGTTGTATTTTTTTTATTGTCAAAATGCATGGTGTCGGGTACTTCCAACCCTAGGGTTGTGCCCGTAGACCGATCCAGCCGTGCCCTGGATGCCACCCATGGGGGATTTTATATATGAAATGGATTTTTTATCAACATTTAATGGCACGAGCATAAATATCCCAATTATACTTGGATCCTACTCGTCCACGCCTACGGTCCAAAAAAAGGAAAAACACAGGCGTACCTAGGAGGTGCTCGGAGAAGGTTGCTCGTGCTGGTATTGCGCAGGGTCCCCCACAACGGTGATGGTGTATGGAGTGTTCGGAGCTCTTCCCACCTTCAACATGTGTCATCATTGAGGTGTCTGGAGCGCTCTCGCCTCTAGTGCTCCATGCAATACGCCAGTCAAGGGGGCCATCCTTCAACAAGATGTGACATGTGCAAAGAGCCGGCAAGCCAAGGCACTCAACGCGGTGACAACCACGAGCTGTCTAAGAGAGTTCCTGCTAGGAGGAGTAAAGAGTAGAAGAGGCTCGAGTGCACACCACATGGTTGGCAAGGGCATCCGCAGTCTAGTTGCCCTCGCGCAACTGGTGACGAATGCTGATCAAGTGGGGGTGACATCATATGATGTCCTGCCATACTTACTACATCTACCATTGGGAGCAGATACCTGCACAGAGCATGTTTACTAACACTTGTGAGTCATATTCGACGATGATATTGTGGAGGTTTCGCACCTCGTAGAGAAGCAAACCATCATGCATCGCCATAGCCTCATCTATTGTGTTAGTTTGGATAACATAAAAAGACAAAAAGGCAAAGAGAATCCTCCTTGTGTGATTGCAGACGATACCGCCCCCTTTGGCTGGTCCTGGGTTCCCTTTGGCTGCACCATCCACATTCAACTCGAGGATGCCAATTGGCGGTGGGTGCCAGTGGACAAGTTGTAGCCGAATGGTGATGGGGAGAGAGTCACCAGAATGACCCAAGTGTGAAGGAGATTGCATGTGAGGGCTGAGTTGCGAGCGAGGGGCGGTATGAGATGGCGTGTGCATTGCATCCACTGCTGGACTCGTCACATGATATCCAATACTCGCAGGGGGTCCTTGCAAAATGAGAAGAATTTTGCCCTTTCCAAATCTCCCATAGTAAGTGGATTTATAACTTCCAGGTAGGACTTTACGCGTAAAGATCTCCTTGATAGAAAGTACCAAGTCCGTACCTGCTATATCCCAACATGCTATGTAGAATTCCATAGAAAAATCATCCTGTCCCGGGGCCTTGTTCTGACAAAAGGAGAAGACCACCTCCTTGATCTCTGCTCACGTAGGAAGGGCTATAAGTAGGGCGTTTTCCTGGCCGGTTACCAAGTGGGGGATGGAATCTAGTAAATCCTCACTCACAATGGTCGATTGTGAAGCTATGTGGCACTGGCTGCCGCTAGCTGAGCAGAGTCCTGATTATGCATCCCTAATAGGGTTGCATAATTAGGACGAGCTCTTTGACAAATCGAGGCATGAAAGAAACATGTGCTTCTTTCGCCTTCTTACAGCCATTGGATACGTAATTTCAGGAGATAGAAAATCTCATGTCGTCACATGACATCCTCAAGCTGTTCACTAAGCCTAAGCTTGCACTCCCCCGCTTGTCTGTCCAAGCATCCTGTAGCTATCGCTCAATAGCTTCCAGCTCTGCCTTTGAGCTTTTCGACCAGTGCGTGCATGTTCTCAAATAAATGTATATTCCACCATTTCAGGTGGAACCTGAGGTTCCTCAGTGTGTAACTAAGGTTCTCCATGGGTGATGTAGAGATCACGCTATGCCAGTGGTGATGCACAAAGCTTTGAAAATCTTCATGTTCTAGCCACATAGCTTGGAATTGGAAAGGCGGCCTGCGAACATGAATACTCCTGTTTGGGAGAAGGAGAATGGGTGAATGATCAGTGTGATATCTCGATAAAAGATTGGTAATAATATTGCACTATAGTAGTGCAATACTATTTGTGTAGTAGCGGTCAAGTCGTTCATACATACGCGCGTCTGCTTGGCGCTCATTGCACCAAGTCCATCTCTCGCCTATAGTGGGGGGCTCCACTAGTGAAGACTGATGAAGAAAGTCATTGAACGCTTGCATGGATCTTGACCTTGGCGGCTGACCTCCCTAGCGTTCACTAACTGGGTTTCAACTGCATGGTGCCATACACAGTTGAAATTCCCTGCTATAAACCAGGGGAGATCAACAGGACGTAGATGGGTGTGTATATGCTAGACAAGTCCTCCCATAGGGCCTCTTGCTTGAGGTAACTAAACGATGCATAGGCTATCGTATGCATGTAAGGCACTGAGAATGGCTGAACAACGAAGGTGACATACTGGGTCCTTTCGTATAGGAGCTCCAATGAATAGTCTCATATTCAAAATAACTAGATCTTATCTGAGGAGTAGCAGTATACGTGATCCATTCTAAGTTTCTTCATAATGGAGTGTGTGCAATCTGGGGTGGTCATCGGTTCAATTAGGCCAACTATTCCTAGTTTGTGCTTATTGATGAGTGACAGGAGGTGAGACTGGGTAAGAGGGTTGCCTAGCCTTCGACAATTCTAGATGAGAATTGGAATCATAGAACTATTGGCTCGCGTGGCGCAACCTTGATCGAGTGTTATATAGGCGACAAGTGTGAGGTGTATTTGAGTGATGCCTAAGAGGTGGTGGGGTGTCCATATCTGAATCCTCAGATATGGAGGCATCGTCCTTCTCCTCGCCTGTGGGAGCAAGTCCACTAGTATCCCCACATGTGTCATTGCTAGGGAGAGAGGCTTGATGTTCAGTCAAGCATTCCTCCATAGCAAGTGGTATATGGGGTGAGTGGGTGGGTCGGGTGGGTGGGGAAGGGGCGTGATAGGTATGTCGGGTGGGTGGGGAGTAGGTATGTTGGGAGGGTGAGGATGTGGATAAATGACTGGGCGTGAGTGGGAAGGTGGGTGGTGGGAATGGCAAGAGTCGAGGGAGGTCAGGTGGCCAGAGGAAGGAGTTTGTTGGCTGAGAGATGGGGGATGAGAGGTACGTGTGGTGGAGTATGGAGGGCGGTGAAGAGAGGAAGGACAATGTGGGGAAGGTGTAGGAAGAGTATGGCTAGCGACAAGAGACGATGGGGGTAGAGGGCAGGGGGATAGATGATAATCAGAGGGTGGTGTGGAGCGTGAGGATATAGGTTGAGAGAAACTAAGGGGAGAGGAAATCCGAGCAGCATTTGGGGCACTAATGTGAGTGACTCCTACCTCATTTCAGCCTTGAGCATCAGAGCCATCTGGTACCTCTAAAAGGGCAAATGCATTCGAGGTTGGTGTAAGTGACTTAACCTCTTTCCCTTTGCCCGATAAGGGGCTAGTAGATGGGGCATCTCTAGCCTGAAGTGGGTTTCTGGGGCACTTATCAGCACCCTTCTTCACCCAATGTGCAGCTGTAGGTGTAGGCCAAACTTACGTAGGTTTGATCGACATGAGTCCCCGGGATAGAGAGGGCGGCACACTTGACATACCCTGCGGTGTGGGGGTGGGCCGTGCAATAGGCGGCAGTCTCTAGTTAGGGTGACACCCTTGGGTAATGGATTTTGCCTCTACGATATAATCATCATAGGGCAATGAGGCAAGGTACTCTGTCTGGGGGGTTGAGGTGGCCTATAGCGCCTTTTGGTGACACGTGTGGATGGTGTGTCCCAAAAGTGTGTAGTATGTACAGAATTGTGGGAGATTCTCATACACTATGGACTGGTGTATCATCTCGTCCCCATTACTTATAAGTATCATGCGATGAATAGGGGTGAGTAGATCAATCTCTAAGATGGTTGAACAGATGTACGTCTTTGTCAAGACATATAAATGTGCCTACAACGCTGGCCAGGGATTCCAAGGCTATGGCCAGGGCTATCCGCCATCCATCGGTATGCATGCATGATGTAACCACTAATATTACATGTAGTACGTCTCCTAGCTTTCCAAAAATTGGCTTCCATTTGGAAGCAGATATAAATACTATGATGGTTGTGCACTAATGAACACCGGTTCGATGAAGTGTCATGGTGCTAAATATATCGGTGTGATATCATCTATAAGGTGGTGCTTGGTAGCGAACTGCCCTATAGGGTGTAGACGAATGGCACTGCCATTCTCGTGACCTCCTCTTTGGAAAATGCAACAAGTTGCACTCCTACAGATTCGGTATAACCTTGCGTCAAGGTCTTGTCATCATAATGAGGGGGAAGTATAGACTTTGAGAGTGGTTGTGCAGTCATCATCTGTGTAGGTCTAGCAACCCTCGCTGCCCATGTCATCAATGGTGGAAGTCTATCTCTCTGTCCGTCTCTCCCTATCCCGACATGTGCGGGTCCAGGTTGTGCAGCCCATTCACCCATAGTCTGCCCAGGTCTACTCATCTGACCCATTGGATCAGTTGAGGCAAGAATTGAATAATTCTGGGGATCGGCCTGTTCGGCCGCGCTGGACCCAACTTGGTCGAGGGGTCGACCCGGTCGTGATTGGTAGGTGGGACCGGAGCGAACTCCGGGTTGACCCGGGCGGGTCGACCGGTTTGGCCAGATCAGACCCGGTCGAGTCGACCAGGTCGGTATGGTCGGGGTCAGCCAGTTCAACCGAATCTAGCCCGACTAGTTTGGTTGGTATGATTAGAGCAAGGTCAGGCGGGGTGACCCAGTTTACTCAGTCGAGAGCTCCCAGTTTGGTCACGTCGGACCCGCAGAGATCGTTCAGGGCAGACAGGTCTGGTTCGGCCAAGAAATCTATCGGGTCAATCTGGTCTAGAACGTCTGGTCGACCAGGTCAACCCGGTCTAGATCAGTCAGTTCGACTAGGTCGATCCAGTCTGGGTCAACTGAGTAGATCGGGTCGGACCCGGCTGTTTTAACCAGGTTGACCCAGCTGGAATAGGCCGGGTCGACCGGGTGGGACCTGGCCATTTTGACCTGGTCGACCCAGTCAGGATCAATGGGGTCGACCGGGTCAGACCCGACTCAGTCGATCGAGCTGTTGGCATTTATTGTGCCGTTGGGGGGGTCCACGGGTCCATCATATGGACCGTTGCGATGGAAACAGGTGGGCGGGGCGACGGTCCTGATGGGCCGGTTGACGACTTCGGTCCCGACAACATTTAATGCTATTGGGGGCATTGCATGTGGTGCTTTTTTTTCTTTTTCTATTTTTTCATTTTCATTAATTGTACGTCGTTGGGTTCATCCAGGTTGTCGTATGTGATGGCCTGGACGGATCCTAAGGCGGGCGTGGCCGAGTGTCCTTCTTCTAATGTGGGCAACACATCAAAAGACTGGGGCGCCGAATCGACCACGTCAACAAAAGCGCTGCCCTGGCTTGCTAATGCGTTTGAAATGTCAGGCGGCTAGCTAGGAGATCCCTCCTCTTTAGCGGTTTGCATCGGATTGCGGGCCACAAATTTTTTTACAGCAAAAGGGGTTTTGAATCATCAATATGTCAGATAAATGAAAAGGAAATGATGAAAAAGTTGATAGGAATAGACACACCTTGCCGAGACAAACAGATTAAGCCCAGATTTGATATCCTTTCATTCTCTAAATGGAGAGATATCCCAAATTAAAATTTTAAAATGAAAAGCTTACCTTCAAACTTCAATTCCTTTGATTTGGGCTATACCGCTCCATTTGCAGGAATAGTCAATTCCTATGGATTTAGACCTTCCAAATCCAATGGGACAAAAATCAGCAAAATTGGAGGTCTATAGCACAAGTTATGATGAAATCGCCAATTGTAGAGTACTAACGATGACTTTTAGGATTTCTTCTGCTTTCTTTTCAAGCCTTGAAGTTGGAGCAACATTGGGCATCCAAAAAAAAATAAGGTAAATGACGAGTAAGATAATGCTAAGGTGGTGACGTGAAGGTGGTAAACGTGATTAGGGAGCATACCGAGGTGATGTGATGGTGAGACATGACAGTGAAATCAATCTAATCTAGCTATGATGACAAGAAAGAACGACATAAGGCGATAATACTTACCATAGATCCTTACGTTCCTCTAGGATCGTGGAAATGTGTGAGTAGGGATCGCCTGTCCTGATACCTGTATTGGATTACGGTATCGGGTCGGATGCTGTACCGGATTCTGTAAATCAAATTTTTGGTATATATTTTTTTTATTGCCAGATATCGGATGATGATATCAGATATTGGTTGCTACAATACCGATATCTGATATCAAGATTCGTCTCAATGTCATCATCAGCCTCTGTATCTCAAGAAGGATGACGATATCAGATATCAAACTTGGATATCAGATTTCGATATCTAACATACAAAAGTTATAAAAATATATATAATTCGCCGTAGCTGTCATCGTGTCATAATTTGGAGAGGAAATCCGTGGGCCAACAGGTAAGCAGAGAGCTTTTTGATTAATTTAGTAGCTCATTTAATATATACAACCCAAAATTTTATTTCCTTCCATATGAGATAATAGGATTCGGAGTTTAACATTTAATTCCGAATCCTATTATCCCATGTGGAAGAAAACAAAAATTCTGTTGTGTATTTATTATACGAGCCAATATTCTAGTAAATATATATATGTATTAAATATAAATTAAACATATTATTAATTTTTTAAATATTAAATATAAATTAAAAATATTTAATCCTATTATCTCATTTATTATATGCACCTCAAAATTCTTGTTTTCTTTCATATGGGACAATAGGATTCAGAATTTAATGTTAAACTTTGAATCCCATTATCCCATATGGAAGAAAATAAAAAATTTGAGCTGTATATATTAAATGAGATAATAATATAGTAAAAGCTTTTGTCATTCTTAACGTAAATTATCTGAAATTATTGAATTTTCCTCTTGATACCGGATATCGATATTCAGATACTGGTTCCGATATCCAAATATTGAAAGCTGATATCGGGTATCCGATATCCGTCTCGTCCTTACTCATTCAATATCCATCCCAGATATCCATTTTCACATGCCAGACAAAATCTGTATGATATCCGATATCCGATATTAGACACCGTCCCAATTTTTTCCAAATATCAGATATCGAATGTTTGATACCCGATATCAGATGGATATAGGACGGACATTCCCTATTTGTGAGTGCAGGTAAGATTTCCCTCTTCTTTATTGTTCTTAATACACACAGAGGACACCAAGAACATGCTTGATGGATCTCAGAAACTCATTATGTTTCAATGAGCCCTCATGAATAAGAAAAAAGTTTAAGGATGAATTTGATAGGAATCTGCACCTTTATTTGTAGATCATAGGAAATGAATGGAAAGACGGGGTGCAGATGAAGCATCCCTAAAAATGTCAGGTCAATTAGACATCTAGATTGTCAGCTACAAAGCTTTGAAATTGGAGCAATCTTAGTAGTCCATTTTTCTCTCTCCTCATCATCGGTGTTGGTGCTTACTCATTTTCATCAGCAATTAATGATTGGCACGATTGCCTTGTCTTTTGTGATTGTGCAATCCGAGAGTGCCACGTCTACCTTCAGGAAAATAGATATAAAATGATATTTAATCTATTATTTAATCATTGTGATGTGATGGCGTGTTGCCATTCGCCATATCACAATATTCTCTTGTTTATCATTTTTTAATGAATGACAAACTAATGTGTGTCATTCAGGTCAGAAAAAGGGGAAGATTCCCCCATGAGTGCCTAACGTGGTGCATGTTTCTGTGTGCCACGTCAGGATCTATATCCTTTTTTTAAAATTCATGTCGGTTGTGCATGTGCATGAAACATGTTAGGGTTCGCCCGTCCTGATGCCGGTATCGGATGCCGGTATCGGGACGGATGCTGAACCGGATACCGGAAATGAATTTTCTGGCATCCTTTTTTTCGATATCCAGATACCGGATATCGGTATCGGATATCGGTTGCTACAGTACCAATATCCGATATCGGTATCCGTTCGATACCGGCATCCGTCTCCGTCTCAGGGGGACAGATGACGGTACCGGATATCAGATGCAGATTTCAGTTTTCGATATCCGCATCAAATTATTTATCACTCTCTCTCTCTCTCACTCGTTTGCACTGGTTCGCTCTCTCTTCCTTTCATTCTCGCTCTATCTCTCTTGCTCTCGTTCACACTCGTTACGCTCTCTCTCTCTCTCTCTCTCTCGTTGGCTCTAGTTCTCGCTCTTTCTCTCTCTCTCACACTCGTTCTCTCTATCTCGTTCACTCTATCTCTCTCTCTTCTCTCCCCCTCCCCCTCCCCCTCCCCCTCTCCCTCTCTCCCTCTCGCTCTAGCTGTTCATGCCTCTCTCTCTAAAAATATGAGAAGCTCATTAAAACCATGTTTCTCTCTCCTAAATTTTTGGTTGGCTGGCATTTCACATTTCACAGAGGTAAATAATGGTTGGGCGAACCCTACAACATGTACTGCCCCATATTTTGACTTTTGACTCTCTCTTATTCTATGAATTTTCTTGTCAATATACAGATCACATTTATTGTGATTTAAATCTTGCCTTTTTTCTACTGGTCCACATTGTCCCTTGCTAATGAGATCTAAAAAGTATCGGATCAATGATTGGTGCTTTATGGAATCATAATTGCACCTTTTGGCAAGGATAAGCCCATCAAATAAATAAGTGTAATAAATATATGTTCTTGATTCAGCAAATAAATACTAAGTCAGAAAATATAATAATTATATAATTTGGCTTAGAAAATTCATATATCCATGAATATAAGGTCGAAAAATTCATAAAAAATATATTTTGAATCAGAAAATTAAGATATTTAAAATTATGATGTTGGCAAAATCCTTAAAAATACCATTAAAATCCAAAAAAAATCAGAACATCGAGTTTTAATCATTTAAAGGTTGGTAACATCCAGTTTTTACTATTTTAATGCATAAACATGTGTAAATTTCCCAGAAATAACCTAATAATTTATGTCTTATCAGTCCGCTGCTTGCTGACAGATATTTGTAACAATCTCTATGTTACTCTGCAATGGTAAATCTCATATCCTCACTCCGTTTATGCCATCAGTAAGCTCTCAGATGGGCACTTCCAAAGTACTGACTTAGATATTTAATTAAAATGAATCAGGATTTCTCACTAAAAATCTCAAAATTTTCAAAATATTTAATATAATTTATCTATTTAATTTAGATAAATTATGTTAAATATGATTAGTATTTTCTTACATTCTTGAATAATTTTTCACTACATTTTTTTCACATCTAAAACCTTGTGAATAAGGTTGTATAGAATAACCCCAAAATTTATTTCCTTAGACATGAACCAACCTATGGGAAGTTGGGTATAAACCCATACATAGAGTTGTAGGGAAAAAATCAGTGACTGTTTCCATAGGGATCAGCCACTATGTATTTGTAGTGTCTTCACACATGGTTATCTGATGAATCATCCTCATCTCATGAGAAAACAAGGAAGCGTATTTTCATTCGGATATTTTGATTTAAGAGATAATTAATCACAATAGTATGATCTCATCATACTTTTTCTTATTATTTTACATATCCTTTGACTCCAAAATAAACATTACTGAGAATACTTGAAAATATGATTTCTATAAATGGATTGCAAATGATGTGGAGTGTATGATTAGTTTTCAAGCCATATAATTCCATAAATTACATTTCAATGTGTCATCTTTTTAGTTATTCATAATTTTTTTAATCTTGAATGGTTTTGTGAATTACTTTAGAAAGGTTTCATCCTGGTGTCTAGGTGCACAATGTCATAATGTGAAAATATTGGAATTAGGATTGTTTTTCATGTGTGTACAATTGGTGATGCCACGTAATCATCCAAGTCCCAAAAATATAATGATCGACTACTTGCATGAGTTATGGGTTGAAATTATGAGGGAAACATAGTTTCAATATCCTTTATCCATCCCTTGGGTTTTCAAGACCTAAAGTTAGATCGTGAAAGTAAGTGATCTTGTAAGATTTATCTGTGCTTTAACTGAAGGTGTAAAACACATGATCCTAGTGACAGATAATAATCCCAGGTAATTTACTTTTGTTTACATCATTATCATCATCTTACATGGATTTAGTAAATTCAACCCCTTCCTCACATCCAATTCACTTCAACCGCATCATTCATCCATGGATCAATTCATCATACCTTAAACCAGAAATACATTTCATATTTATAAATAATATATATACCTAGATTTATTTATCATTATCATCATCCCATCTTGCTTACATCCATACCTTTGTCACCTCTCTTACCATAAGGATAAACACACCTCCCTCTATAATTTCCATACACTAATTATTATTATTTTTGTTATTTATCACCAACATATCTCATCACTAATCATTCCTCTCTATCTCTTATCCTATAAAATATCCTTTTGTATCATTATTACTATTGTGAATGATATTTATGTCCTAAGATATGTTACCTTCCTCATCTTGTCCATTTACCTTAGTAGAGTCAAAGTTGTATTTCAATATTTTAATGAACTTAAATGGAAAATTTAAATTACAAATGAATCCTAAATCCAGTTTATCACTATCTTAGAGGTATGTATCACCCTCAATTATTAGCAAAATATTTTTGGATCCACATCTATCCTTACAATAAAATTATTTTAGTAATAAAATCCATAAAATTGACCTAGCGTTTGCTTCTTTCAATTGATCAAATGTTTAATATCATTATGATTAGAAAATAAAAATAACTACAAAATATGATGTAAATTTATCTGAAGGAAAGCCAATCACTATAAATTAATTTTAAATAGCTCCGTAAGATACATGGGCATCTCCTGAAGTTTTACAAAGGTAATACATGACCATTGGGTTACTTTCAAGTTTTTGGCCAACACAGCTTGGAATAAAAAGTCAAATGTTTCACACATAAGCTCAAAAGGTAAACCGCCATCTGGAACCCGGAACCACCGTAGCCATCCCAATAGCTTTCTTAATTCGTACAAAATACAAATTAATCTCAAAATTAATCCTTCTATCCTATATCATTAATCTCAAATCACGTATATCACCAGTATGTTCAACTGTTTAGAAAACTTAGAAAAATATTCAATGAACTGTTTCTACAAGCCCCCGTGGTTGAGGAATCGTCAAAGTCCCTTGGCGTTGGTGGGCAGAGGAAGGCTCCAGATCACCTCTAGTCCATGGTTCTCGCTAGGTGCCCCAACACCACCCCCCTTATTTGACCATAATGTGACACAGTTTCCAACGGAGCACCACCCTTTTTGCCACACATATATGTAAAATTTACTAGAAATTTGTTAAACACACATCAAGATTTTCGCCTGAAACAGAAATGTCTTCCATAAACTTTTCCTAACAGTCTCATCCTAATTATAGAAAATAACAGGCATGCATTTTTGAAATGTACATGGAGTATTAGACAATAAAAAAGATTTCTAGTAAATTAAAACATTCCAAATGGACAAGTAGATGTAGTATTTTCTTAATATTTTGGATACATTTGCATCTGATTGTACCTGACTATTAATAACATGCCATGGATACATTCATTTCATCATTTTAACTGATTTTGATGCACAATTCTTGCTAATACGATGCATGTTATGACATTTTTATGAAATTACCACAGTCATCTTCTCACTCTTCTTCTCATTTTGCAAAAAATGAAGGTGAATTTTATGCATACGCCGCAAATGACCTTTTACAAAGGTCAAGATATTATAAAATAACCATCTTTTCTTGAGGCTCTATGTGAGGAATAAATGCCTGAAAGAGGAAAAGGAAATGAGGAACTTGGTTCAACATGTAAAGTGGAACCATGTGAAATAGGAATGCATGCTATAAGTATTTTTGTCTCATATATTTAATTTCGGGTGAAAACAAAAGAAACATGGTTTTATTGGAAATCAAATGGATCTATCTTGAGTTGATATGAATGACTAAATTTTAGAGATTTTTTGAATTTTTTTCTATTTGTAATTTATAATTTTTATTTTACATGCTTAATAGGTGAAAGTATTGCCACATGATGAGGTATTATTGCCAGCTGAAGCAAATACATAAATCGGGGCACACATATGTAGCATGTCAGAGCAGCACTACAGAGGGGATTAACATATAGATATTTCTATACATAGCAGGTTGCGAGACTTAATTATCATGTTTAAGATGTGGATTATATGTAGATGAGTAAAAGTCTATAATCAAATTCATGCAACCATAATTCCTATCAAAGGTTTTTCAAATTTCATAAGGCTTTTGTTTTTTGGACATCTTATGTTGAAGTGCCTTCTGAGTTCATAGAGTGAGAAAAAATGTTATTTTAGCAGATCTTGTTCTTATATTCTCTAAAAACAATGGGATCCCTTGGTTATCCTGTAATTTTATAAGCTTAAGCTATTGCTGCAATAGAGATTTAAAATTGAGAAGCTCATTTATAATTATCTGATTATTCTGCACATGAATTCTTGATTTATTTATATTTAAAGTTGAGAAATTCATTTACCTTGTGGTAAAAGAAGATTATTCTTAAGATATTTGGACAAAAATTACTATATAAGCAACAAAGAATGTGTGCACATAAAATATATAAAAGACAATCAGATGTCTATGAAAATAAAAAAAATCCATTAGGGTTTGAGTCAGGCGTTTTGGAGATAGATCAAGGGATATTAATTAATAATGACTGGAATCTAATTCAGTATATTTTTGTTGAATGTGTACTACTAATCATTCTTAGTAAGATACATCAAACATGTTTCAGATAATAATTTCTCTAAACAACATGTACTATTTAGACCTCGGCTTTTGAGATAAATAGTAAAAATATAACTGTCCCTTGTTGACGAGCGTGGTCATCAAGATCTTCAAATGATGTAAATAAGAGTGATCCTAGAGCAATTAATCTCCTAATGATATATCATAAACACAAATAAATGTGTGGGGAGAGGAAGGATTATCTCTCTGCTCGGGGGAAGAGACGAATATATTGAATAAGGGAGAAGCACTCTGCATTGTATTTTCTATAATATCATTTGAATTCAGGATGTTACAAGTGGTATGAAAATAAATATTGAGACTGGAAAAGTTATATTTAACACCTGAAAGTTTTATAATGTTATTTTACATTTGGCAACACTATACATCTATCAGTTCCATTGAATTGTGAATCAGTATCTATCTATGAATGTGTTCTGTATTTAATTATATCATCTCCACACTAGTTTTATTCAACTTGTGTATCAATTTTGTGCACATCCGTAGCAAGATTGAGTGCTGGTTCCATAGATATTTAATTTAGAGAGTAGAAAATGCTGTGTGACAAATTTTGTATTGATTGATCAAAGGGGAAAGACTTTACAATTTAAGTGAAGTATATATATTTTTTCACAAAACCACGCTGTTAGCAAGACTGCGCGCTGGTTCCATGGATACTTAATTTAGAGAGTAGAACATGCTGTGTGACACATTTTGTATTGATTCATCAAATGGGAAAGCCCTTACAATTTAAGTGAACTATATATATATATATTTTACAAAACCAGGCTGGTTAGCAAGGCTGAGTGCTGGTTCCATAAATACTTAATTTAGAGAGTAGAACATGCTGTGTGACAGATTTTGTATTGATTCATCAAATGGGAAAGCCTTTACAATTTAAGCGAACAATATGTATTTTTTTTTACAAATCCAGGTTGGTTAGCAAGACTGAGTGCTGGTTCCATATGCTTAATTTAAAGAGTAGAACATGCTTTGCGACACATTTTATATTATTTCATCAAATGGTAAAGCCTTTAAAATTTTAAAAAAAATATACTTTTTTCACAAAACCAGGCTGGTTAGCAAGACTGCGTGCTGGTTCCACGAATACTTAGTTTAGAGAGAAGAACATGCTTCTTTACAATAATCTTCTTTTACCATTTGATGTAAAATTTGTGTGACACATTTTGTATTGATTCATCAAAGAGGAAAGCCTTTACAATTTATGTGAAATATATTTTCACAAAACCAGGCTGGTTAGCAAGGCTGGGTGCTGGTTCCATAGATACTTAATTTAGAGAGTAGAACATGCCGCGTGACAGATTTTGTATTGATTCATCAACTGGGAAAGCCTTTACAATTTAAGCGAACTATATGTAATTTTTTTTACAAAACCAGGCTGGTTAGCAAGACTGAGTGCTGGTTACATATGCTTAATTTAGAGAGTAGAACATGCTTTGCGACACATTTTATATTATTTCATCAAATGGTAAAGCCTTTAAAATTTAAAGTATATATATTTTTTTCACAAAACCAGGCTGGTTAGCAAGACTGCGTGCTGGTTCCATGGATACTTAATTTAGAGAGTAGAACATGCTGTGTGACACATTTTGTATTGATTCATCAAAGGGGAAAGCCTTTACAATTTAAGTGAACTATATTTTTCTTTTACAAAACCAAGCTGGTTAGCAAGGCTGAGTGCTGGTTCCATAAATACTTAATTTAGAGAGTAGAATATGCCGCGTGACAGATTTTGTATTGATTCATCAAATGGGACTCTATATATATATTTTTACAAAACCAGGCTGGTTAGCAAGACTGAGTGCTGGTTCCATAGTTAATTTAGAGAGTAGAACATGCCTCGTGACAGATTTTGTATTGATTCATCAAATGGGAAAGCCTTTACAATTTAAGTGAACAATATATATTTTTTTCACAAAACCAGGCTGGTCATTAAGGAACCGGTCCAAACAGGAGAAGCTAACATTTGTCATTCTCTTGTTTCACGATCCGGAGTGTATTTTTCTTACACATCTTTGGACATCAGGGGACCACTTTGGGAAACTTATCCCGGCCCATCAGCTATGAATCTGCCAGGCTGCCATGCATTGCTCAGACTTCCCCTCTACAAATGGGACACGAGTTTTGTTTGGTCAGCCATTTGTCCACACAGGCACTGTGGTAGATGTGACCACAGCTGGGCAGTCTGCTTGCTGCCTCCCCATCCTCGAAATCCTGCAAAACACAAGCACACCAACCATGTTATGCTTCCTCTCTCTTCAACTCTCTCTCTCTCTCTCTCTATCCATCTCTTTCTCTCTCTGTCTCGCTCTCTTTTTTCTATCTCTCTCTCTCTCTCTAACCAGCTCTTGCTTTCAATCCCTCACTCAAACTTTCTCTGTCACCCTTTGCTCTAAGTATTCCTCCTCTTAACTCTATCTTCCTCTCTGGCTCCATTATCAGACTGACACTACCTCTTTCTCTCTCTAGCTCTCTATTTTTTTTTCTCTCAGGCCAACTCTATTTTTCCTCTCCTGCTACTCTCTCTCTTTCTCTCTCTCTATCTCTCTATCTTAGTATTTCTTTACCTGAAGGCAGATAGGGCAGGTTTCTGCTTCATGGCTGTGTGCAGAGACAGATCGGAGTTTGAAGGTGGGCAGTGGCTTCATGGGTGTGGCCTTGGCCAAAGGTGGTGTAAACTCCACCGCAGCTGCTTGCCATTCATAGGCTTTAAGCATGGCAGGGCTCACCAGATCTCCGAAGGCCTTTCCATTTATCAAACTCCTTGCCGCTGATACCTTAGCAACACAGAGACATGGGTAGGTAAGAAGATGTACTGATTAGATAAATATAGCTTTTGTGTATTTATCCATAGATACGGATTTTAATATTTTAGGTGTATATTTACAAGGAGAGAGAGAGAGAGAGGTGGATAAAGTGATAGGTTAAATTTGATAAACTTTGGATTGGTAGACCGATGCATCGAAGTGCATAAGGCTATATCTATAGACCTGTAGATAGATACCAGATAGAGATAGTTACATTAGCGGATATGTATTGATATTTTTATAGATTATGTAAAATTACATACATATTTAAGGAAGAGAGAGGAAAGCGAGGGATACAGAGACGATAAAGAGAGAAAGAGAGAAGAGAGAGGGGGGAGAAACAGAGAGAGGAAGAAGAGAGATTGAGAAGAGAGAGATGAGAGAAGAGAACGAGGAGAGAGAGGAGAGAAGAGGGAGAGGAGAGAGAGGTGGGAGAGGCGAAAGAGAGAGAGGGGAGAGGAGAGAGAGGTGGGAGAGGCGAAAGAGAGAGAGGAGAGAGGAGAGAGAGGTGGGAGAGGCGAAAGAGAGAGAGGAGAGAGGAGAGAGAAAGGAGAGAGAGGAGTGAAGACAGAGAGGAGAAAGGAGAGAGGAGAGAAGAGAGAGGAGAGAGGAGTGAAGACAGAGAGGAGAAAGGAGAGAGGAGAGAAGAGAGAGGAGAGAGGAGAGAGGAGAGAGGAGAGAGGAGAGAGGAGAGAGAAGGGAGAGAGAGGAGAGAAGAGAGAGAGGAGAGAGAGACAGAGAGAGAGGGAGAGAGAGAGATAGAGGGAGAAGAGAAACAGCCAGAGAGTCAGAGATAGATGGAGGACGGAGAGAGATAGAGAGATAGATAGATAGATGGATAGAGAGAGAGATAGAGATAGAGAGAGATAGATAGAGAGAGAGAGAGAGAGAGAGAGAGAGAGAGAGAGAGAGAGAGAGAGAGAGAGAGAGAGAGAGAGAGAGAGAGAGAGAGAGAGAGAGAGAGAGAGAGAGAGAGAGAGAGAGAGAGAGAGAGAGAGAGAGAGAGAGAGAGAGAGAGAGAGAGAGAGAGAAGAAGAAGAAGAAGAGAGAGAGAGAGAGAGAGAGCGTACCAGAGTGCAGGTCTGGCCGCGGAGAGAGGATTCGAGGAGGTCAATAGAGACGACGGTACCAGCCACCGCACCCATCACGACCCCGTGGAGAAGGCCCGTCTCCGTCGTGTGGCCCTTGAAAGCCCCCGTTACTGCTCCCACTAGCGCCCCACCTTCCCCACAATCAACGCACAGTTTATAACTATCACCATGCATTGATCTACATCCAAATATGGATAGAGAAACATATATATTTATATATACAGATAGACAGATGAGGGACGGATTTATGGATAGAGACATAAACGGATGGACAGATAATTAGATAGATTTCTAGCATGCAAGGTAAAATATACATGTAGAAAGAAACAAGGATGGATAGATAGTTATTTCGATTGCTAAAAAAATATATCTCTTGCGAGCTAGACATAAAAAAGAGAGTGATAGATAGATATATTATCACATAGAAGGGAGTTGGATATCTAGCTTGCGACAATATAAGATAGATAGATAGATAGAATGAGATAGAGATAAATAGAGCGAGAGATTACCAGGAGCAACGATGGCGACGAGCGCCGCGAAAGCAAGTTTCTCCGAAGCACGGCGGCAACAATCCATCTAAGTATATCGGCCACTCGTATCTCCAGATACAGAAGAAAGATAAAAGATCCAGTAAAACAAGAACACTGATAATACGATAAAGAAGAAGAAGAAGAGTAAGAATAAGAAGAAGAAGAAACCGTTGATTTGAGAAGCGAGGGAAGAACAATATATTTATAAAGAGAGAAGATGCATGAACAAACGATTGGAGTATCTCCCTAGTTCATAGAGCCGGATTTCCCAAAACTGGGGGCTCGGAGAAGCCGAGGCACTCTACTTTATGCGGAGCCACTCAAATCAACTGCCGTGGAATATATGTCTAATGGGACTTTGGTAAATTTTTAGCGTCAGTAGGTATTGATTCTGACTTTCAGTCTGGAAAGAAATTATAGAGCCTAGTGCCTACTCTAGGGTTGACGTGTGGCCCGCCAGAGGTCATTTACTGAAGGACAGGGAAAGATTCTGAAAGAATCGATGTATCTATTTACGCATGCTCCTATGCATGCTTGAAGCATGTTACGCCTATGTTAAGCTATTAAAATGGGTGTCGGCAGGTATGTAGCTATGTAGGATAAGTATGTAATGACCTTGTTATGTATCTATGTTAAGAATAATGTGTCTTTTGCAAGACATATGAATCATGCATGGTCCTTTGAAAGATCGTTCTACCCCTTCTCTTTCAACCCATTTAACCCCTTCCATCCCTTCATTTCCATTCAGTTCCACCATGTTCCATCTGTTCCACCCCTTTGACCCTTTTCCTTCAACCCCTTTCACCTTGTTCTACCTCATCCACCTCATCCACCTCATACTTCACCTATTACAGTCCTTCAAGGACTGCTTCACCTCTTCCATGCCATTCCATACTAGATACAGATAAATATCTGCAAGACTTTAAAATAATAAATTTGAGATTTTTGTTTTTTAATAATATCCTAATTGGATTACAACGAATTTGAGGGGTTTTGGATTTCCATCTCAATTCTGAACTATATTATGATATCCTTCAGAGGTCTTGATGGATGACTGATTATGGTAAGGGATAAAGGATGAAAGATTGGAATGTTGACCTTGTTGATTAGACCTATGTAAGGGTATTATTGTCTTTTCATTGTACACGATTGCATGTTAAGAGGGCAGCATGGTTCATCCCCTATACAAGGAGAACACATTAGGGATCCTAACATCCGATTTTGTGAGCTACTTACCTGGTCTCGGGGGTCCCTCAGCCATAAACAGAGCCACAAGTTTGTTTGAGCCATTCCATCGCCATTAAAGCTCAAGGATCTAGGTGCCCTTATTTTCCCGTCATTGAACATAGAGGTATGTCCCTGAATCTATCAAGTGGTATCAGAGCTAGAGGTTACCTCTAGAGTCATTTAGTATTTTTCAGCATATGACCACAGTTCACATTTCTGTTTGGGCATTTCTTCAAACACTTGCCGAGAGCACACAAGACCAGTCTCCTTATCTTTAGGGCTAGCTCTTGATCAATGCATGATAAGGGAGACTGCTATAGTGTAGCCCCTTATGACCACTGTTTAAGCGCAGCCCATTTAAACCATTACTCAGCGTGGCCCACTAGGGGAGCCTCTATATTGAAGCCCCTTAGAGCTAGTGCCTGAGTACAATCCTTTTGGGCCATTCCTTAGCATGCCTCTAGGGTAGCCCACTATAGCATGTCTCCCAAGGGATAGAGCATGATTACGACATAATTGGGCCAGCACTTGGGTGGCCCACTAAGGAAACCACGCTATAGCAGCCCAATGGGATCAGTAAGTAGCCCAACCTGCTTCACGCTGGCCTTTAAGGTCTAGCGCTTGTCCAGCCCAATTGGCCTACCCAAAGGCCAGCCATCTAAGGTTGGCCACTTAGGGTCATTCCTTCAAAAATGACCATACATGCCGCTGCTCAAAACTGGCCCACGCAAAGGAGCAAGGTAGGTCCTATTAAGGCTCAAAGGGGCAAAAATAGGCCCAAATATTTGTGTATTAAAAAATTAATTAATTATTTTAGAATAATTGAATTATATAATTTCCTATTTATAATATTTACCTATTTAATTCTTTTTTATCTTAACTATTATTGTCAAACATTTTTACTTGTGAAATTGAAAGACCATGTAATTTTGGCATCTATTCATGACGATTTGGGCAATTAACTACATGGCAGCATATAAATACAGTTATTTTTTGAATTACATAAAGTTGATTTATATCCAAGGCATTCAACCTTGATTGTTAATAATTGAGACTGATTTAAACTTATCTACATGGGACTGTTATGCTCTAATTAACATTAGTATAATGTTGAACATGTGCATTAAATATAAAGTGTTAAGTGCCCTATTTACTATATTTTATAGATTTTTTGTACATAACTCAACAATTCCATATTAAATTTAACAATTAGTCATTGCTTTTATCACCCATCTGTAGTTTCAATTTCTTATGTCTAATGTTGAAATTTTAATTTATGCCTTGTCTATCATTTTATTCATAGCGCATTAGTATTAAAATTTCCATATTAAGTGACCCCAAATTTCCCAAGAGGAAGAAGTCATTGCTCTTCTAGATTCAGGTACATGGAAATGGACTTGTGTTTTAATGGACTTGAGTCCAATAATCCCATTAAGGAGAGTGATTCATAGTCACGACATATCATGCCAAATGAGTCAAGTCCAACAAATTGTCTCTATTAACATGTTACAACATGTTCCAATGGATATTAGGGGTCTTATTTCTAATGATTTTGTAGCTTCTAAATATGTAGACACTACCGAACAATAGTTTGTTGGGAATGAGGAATATATGGTTGGAGTATTAATTCAAAAGTTCAACATCGCGTTCCACACATGGTAGGAAATAATTTATGATTACATCTTGGAAATGTGTGAAATCATTGGAAAAATGTCTCAAATCAACATACACATTCCAAAGAAATATGTGGTTCACTACATCTAACTACTGCTACAAGCAACCTTTGACATTTTAAGGTCTCCTATACTCTAATCAAAGAAAGATAATAACCCAATGAATTAAGTATCAAATGAGTCCAAGAGGAGGAATGCCAGGCAGCTGGTTTTCTCAAGTTGAAGATGAACAATGTGAACTTATCTGTTCATGATGATAACAACCAGTAGTCAATAATTTTAAAGACCAAAAACCAAGCAGCAAAGGGGCAGAACAAGGTTAAGAAGTGAGCCCCCTAAAGTGAAGTGTTGCTTATGCAGAAAGTTCATTGGTCACATTAAAAAAACCACTACACTTAGAGGAAGGCATGGTTGGCTAAGTGTTAAACATGTAATATTGCCTACATAATAATGGATGAATCAAATCTAGCCTATGTACATCAATCAAGTATGGGGATTGAGCACTATGCAATTGTGCACATTTCAACCACCTCATATGGATTTCAGCAAGGCATCCTCCAATTTTAAATGAAGCTTTCATTGTGATGCATATTATGTGGTCGTTAAGCCAATCACACCACCATGTTTTATTTAAGTTCATTGAATAAAATATTAGTTCATCATTATTCCAGTGTGATGTTTATAATGAAGTCCCTGAATAATTAAAATGATCTGGTGAATTATGATGAGATTATAATACAATGATCACTAGTCTTTAAACATGTAATCTAAATATTCATATTGGATGGATACTCGAGATGGACATCGAATTATCCGGATAGAATTACACTATCAGATCCTACTTCTAAAATAAGTATTGTCGGTCATATGGCTATTAGTGTAGCGACACTAAGGAGAGATAGTGGGTCCTTTTTGGAGAAAAAGTTCACTGAATTGATCTGTATGAATCCCTTAATGGTATTATTCCTAAAAATCAATCAAGTTGATTCATGTCATGGTCGTATAAGTGATCCACTGACATCGAGGACATCTGTGAATGGACGACTACATTTTGACAATAACTTACAAACATCTAACCATGGGGTTCAAACAATTCATGGTTCGAATGTAGTAAGAAGCTCATAGAGGTGATTGAGTGGCCAAGGCAAGATCATCCACCCTTGGTATAAGCAGAGATTGACTCAAGGAAGACGATGCAGCAAATCCCTGAAAAGGGTAGTGAGGATGTTGGAGAAGGCCTTCTCCAATGATTCCCGTTATGTATTAGTATTAATTGAATGACGGGTTAGGGTTAGACCATCAACCATACCCTAAGTCATTTGAGAGTTTCATGTGGATGATACCCTCAAAACAGCTCTCGGTCGTAGTTGCAGGCGTAAAGATGTGATTTAAAATGTTTCAGGGTTTTACAACAATTCATTTATATTTTGTTTTAATGTTTTAGTAAAAAATCGGAGGAGAGAGAATACGCAAGGGGTATATACATAATTATTTTTGGGCGGCGTCGGGCGGAAAATTTTTGTTTCACAAAGGACTTATATGTAAATGTTAGGGCGACATCTGGGGGCGACGACGTGGCCTCATCACAGCCGTCGGATGAGAACCCGACGGCGGGTAGTGATGGAGGCCACTATGCGGTAAAATTACCGCCGGTGCGACGCATGCGAAGCGCACGCACGGGCGGTGACGTGGCCTATTATCATTCGATGAAGACAACTCCAGACGCACACATATGTGCGCATCAAAACTTATGCAATTCCTGACTTTTGAATTGTTTTTTTTTGGTTTTATTTTCACCAGGGGGTATGTGGCGCAACGGGAAGAAGCCCGCCTAGAGAAGCTGAAAAGTCGCGGCCCAATAAGAAGGTGACACATCAGCATGCAAATTTGAAAAGTAATTTAAAATTAAATGGGTTTAAATCTAATGGTTAATATTGGTTTAAATTCATTTATTCATAACTTTTGATCTAGAAGTTCGATTGAGATGATTTTTTTATGGATTTGCTCATAGTGATCCCCTCTTTCTATCTGTACAGTTGGATTATTGAGATCAAGCCTACATTGATCGATATAAATTAATTACTAATTAGGGGTAAAATGGTAATTTTTGCCATTTTACCTAGGTATAAAACCTGAATTTCGAGAGGAGAGGGTCATTTCTTGATGGTGCTCTATCACAGCTGCAAGACAGGGAGGAGCTCTAGCTTGGATCAACCTATCTGGTACTTTTTTCTTGTTTGTATTTTAATTTTTAGTGTATTTTGGATGATGTTTTAGTTAAATTTCTTCTTAATTTCTCTTGATCTTAGTCTGAACTTCTAAATCGCTAGGCTTGAGCGGAATATACAAGCCCTTACTGAGATTGAGAGGAGGGAATGAGAGATTTACCTAGCTATTCCAAGTGCACATTAAAAACTATAAAAAACTTCAATTTCTAGGAGATTAAATTTCTTTTATTATTATTATTATAAAATTGTGTAGTATTTCTGAATTATAAGACCTACAAAACCAACCAACTCAAATCAAAATTTCCCTCTCAACCTCTCTAATTGACCCCTTGGACCCTTTTCTTTGGATCAAAGAAGCCAAATCAGAGCTCCCTATTTGTTCTATTCATCCCATCTTTTCTACCCTCCTTTCTAAACTTCTCATCTAATTAGGGCGATTTGATCTTCATTGAAGATCAAATTAACTCTAATTAGGGTTCAAATTATTCAAGAAGAACTTCGATTGGATTCCTTACTAGCTTCCCTTGGATGACACTCGTACTTATCACTACACATCTTAAGTAGAGTTTTTATAAATTTTATTGTATAAGCTAAAATTGACAATGACAAGGGTTAAAAATTGCATAAAATTTACCCCTATTTTTGGCTTCTCAGGTTCCCAACCAAAGTCAAGAATTATAATCTAAATGAGAGGTATTTATATTTTAGGACGAAAACGTTTATTTTTTTGGCTATCTAGAGAGGTCAAGAGGCTACAATTCTTATTTTCCTACACATACCACTTATGTTATTGAGTATGATCAAGCCATCTTCTTAGAAGATGGTTGTTTTATTGGGCTTATACCAAGGTACTTTGACTTTGAGGAGTTGGTAGCAGATACTATGGAACCTCATCATGATTCACAGGATATTGGTAGCTGGCCTCCGCAAGTGGCTCACATATACTTACATCTTATTATTACAACAATGGATAATAGTTCATGGGTAAGTGTAGCAATCCCATAGTATGCTCAAACACAGGGATCAAGGCCAAGAGGTCATCTGAAGAATTTATACTAGACAAAGAAGACAAGAAATTTGATCTGATTATGTGGTATAATTATCAAGCAAACCTATGGGTCAAGGAGTAATGACCTAGATAAAATTTCACAAGCCTTGAATTTTACAAACTCTGTTCATTGGTTTTAAAAAATGAAGGAAGATCTTAAATCGATGGATAGCAACTGAGTTTGGAAAATCATGGACTTACCTTTAGGGAAGAAACTTATTGGTTATAAGTGGGTGTACAAGACTTGAGATTAAACCTAATGGGACTCTTTACTGGTACAAGGACAGAATTTTTGTGAAAGGGTTTGCATAAAGGCAATACATTGTATTATGACATCTTTGCTCTTGTCTTGTACAAGGACTCATTTTGATTAATAATGGCATCAGTAGCTCAACTCAATTCAGAGTTGCATCAGATGGATGTGAAAGGGCTTTTCTAAATGTTGAATTAAAGGAGGAAGTGTACATATAGTGACCTCAAGGTTGTGAGGTCAATGCAAAAAATAAGTATGTTTTAGAATCTGAATTGATCTAAATATGGGATAAAGAAAGCTTCCATATAATGCTACTCCAAATTTCCTAAAGTCATCTCCACTTTTGCTTTTCAGAATGACTGTGCTGATCAATGTATATGAATTAAGGAAAGTGAGAGTGGCTGGATTTCAAAAGTCAAAATTTTTTTTAAAGAACGTTAGGACAGTATATTTAGGAATATTTTAATTTTCCAAGTAAAATTCTTTATTCTATATATTTCTATAACTTATATTATATATTTATTCTATATATATTTAATCAAATTTATCTAATATTTCCCATCTTAACATCATTCCCCATCACACGTCATTACTTGATCCAACTTTGAATGATGACCAATCATGACTTTCAGCAATGATTAGTGCAGCTAATCATCCCAAAAAAAGTTCCATTATGGCATCAAAATCTTGATGCCATATTGGCCATTCACCAACTGAAGCCATTATTATTTTTTAATCCATAGGGGTGATGTGGACCAATAGAAAAAAAATCACAATAAATCTACATGACTAGGCGGAGAAAAAAAATTATAAAATATTACTAATTTTATTTTTTTAAAAATTCAAAAGATGCAGGAGTCTACGTGGCTGGTATATAGCCCTACATGTGTACATGTGCAGATTTGTGTATCTTGCTTGCATGTGTCCACGTGTGGGTGACGAAAATAAAAAAAAGGTGATACGGCGCTTGTCAACATATTAACACGAGGAACTTAAAACATTATTTGATTAATGTAATCACATAATTTTTTTATTCAAATATTGAGAATGATATGCATCCACGTATCACTAAACAAGTAAAAATGCATTAATGTGGCACACATCAGCTCATTATTATGTCACACATTGGGTGATTATTTAAACTATGTTTTTTTATTATATAACGGAGGACACATATAACTCTCCATGAGGCCAATCATGAATTATGATGAATAATGTAACCATCATTTAGGGGAATTTAGCCTGATTCATAAACCGTTCATGGAAAAGTCGAATCGACAATGGAGTTGAGGAGGAGTGCAAAAAATAAAGTCTCAGTATATAAAATATTATGTAAATATTTGTAAAAATATCCTACAATTGTGGGCTGATTGAAAGAGAGTGAGTTTCTGGGATCCATCAAGTTCATCCTTGATGTCCATGGTATTTAATACAAGGCAACAGAAAAGAGGATCTGTTTTCCTGCACTTTCAAATCTCTATAAGGTTCTATGGTAAGCATCCTTGCTTTAAATTGGTTCCTTTCATCATCAACATTAGTGTATCCATCTGATTCATCATATATTATCCTCACATCATTTCTCTACACCTATCAATTACACATCCCCTTGTCCTCATCAGCTTACTGCCACCCCCCTTACATGATTCATTTTTTTCATCAGACCGTTCTCCTATATTTATATTATTATCATATTATTGTCGTTCCATAATCTCTCGCGTTCTTCTAATATCCATGTTATCACAACATACCATAATCTTATTAATAATTATCACCTTCTCACCTTATATTTTCCTCATCTATCAACCCTGTATTTTAGACATATATCCCTTCACCTCATTCATCACTATTTTAAAAATGTGAACTCCTTAATTATTTGTCCTTGTGAAGACAATCCATACTTACCACTAATGAGATTTAATTAAATTTAGTACAATGCTATAATTTTATTGATTAAACTCAAAAGCACCAATGACAAACTTAAACCCAAATTTTGAGTTTAACAATTGGCGATGTTTCTAGGGATTGGTCTCTACGAACCAATTCATTATTATGGTTTCCAATCATCTCATATAAGTTTTATTGATGCCTCACATCATTCTTTCCAAAATCAGTGAAATTTTTATGGTCATATTTTTTAATCATCTTAAAATAAGAGTGGTCATTTAATATGTGAAAATTGATGAAAATTCTAAAAGAAGAAATAATGATTATGGATCTGTTCAAAATACAATTTCACAACCTGATGGTTATTTTGAATTCGGTCAATATTTAATCAAGTATTTTAAGAAGTATTGTAAGTAATTTAGGCATAGTTTTTTTTATTTTAAGAATGAAGGTTCCTCTAAATATGGTGAGAAATATATTTTATTAAATATTTGATATATATGAAAAGGAAGAATATTTTCTTTACTAATGGATTTTTACAGGATGTCACTTATTTATTGTTGATATTGTTTCAAGACTGTAGTAACATTGAAAAATAATATTTTATAATAAAAATCAATAATATAAAATAGAATCTTCCTTTTATCAACTAAAATAAAAAATGAAACATCAGAAGATTATTATTTTTAAGAATATTTGAATCTAATACAAGCCCTTGTGGTGATTTTTCTAATTTTCATTTTGATACAAAACTTTCTTATGAAAATGTTGTGATTCCAATCGAAGATAGATATTTTTTAAAAAATGAAGTGGAAACTGTTTCATGTCTTTTACTTTATATTTATCAACTTTCAGATAGTATTTCCATTTGTTGAAATTGTTATTTATATGCTCAACGAATGAAAATTTTGATGTAACTATTTATGTTTTTTGGCAATACTTATGAGATTCAGATATTATTTCTATATGTTGAAAGATATGCTTCAATGTGTAAATATTAAGATAAACATCCAAATGTACCTTAAAGTCATTAAGATTGTAATGAACTTCTTGATGAATTAAAATCTCATTAAGTTCAGCCCTTGCCTATCTAAAGAGAAATAATGTTAGAAAAAGGGTCTCAAGCAAGAGTAAATAGAAGAATTTTGTAGAAAATATTTCTTACTGATTGGCATGATCATTTATTTTATATTCATTTGGACAAAAGTCTCTTCATATATTTATAATATTCAAAATAAATCCATGTGATATGGAATTTGAAAATATATACTTTAGATATTTGCACTACCAATTCATGGATTTTAAAGATATTTTTAAAAGGTTGAATTTGTGGTTGAATTATTGCCCGCATATCATGTAAGATATTATTGTCTTTTCTATGGTAGAGGATTGCACATCAGAGTTAATGTGCCAAGTGAGAGTAATGGTTCTTCCCCTATAAAAGAAAATAAATTAGGGCTCCCAACATGTTGCTTTTTTAGCTGCTAACATAGACTTTCAGGTCCTTGAGACATAGAGGAAGCAACATCCTTACTGAAGCTAAGAAATCTCAAGTTTTGATCAAAGTTTGGTCAGACCGAACCAAAGTGAGAACATTGGTCCAACCTTTTCAGGTGGACCAAACTTTTGGTCCAGTTCAGGTTTGTTCATCAGACTGAACTACCTTAATACTATTATACTTTATAAGGGTTATACTGCTTACATTTCCCACCTCTCTCTCAAATCTCAATAGAATTTCATTCTATCTCTCTCTTGCTTCAGCTTTTCCTCTCTCCTCTCTGGCTCTCTCACTTTCTCTAGCTCCCCTCTCTTGCCTCCTTGCTCTCTCTTTCCCACTTACACCCTCACTTGCTCTGGCTATTTATTCTCACACTCCTACCTCTTTCTCCTTCTTCTCTTTCTCTAGCTCCCCTCAGTTGCCTTGTTGCTCAGATGGGAATTGCTTAGCATTTCCCCCTCTCATCTTCTTTCCCTTTTCCTTTTCTCTCTCTCACACATTCTTTTTCTCTCTCCTCACTCAGCCTCTTCCTTTGACTTTTCTCCTTTCTCTCTCATGTTCTTTTTCTCTCTCTCCCCACTCAGCCATTTTCTTTGACTCTTCTTCTCCACCTATTCTCTTTCTTTCTATCGGCTCTCGCATCCACTTAACCGCCCTCTATTATTGACTATTCCACTACTCTCTTCCCTATAACTTCCCAATTGACTTTTCTCATAACCTCTCTGCCTCACCTTTCTCCCACAACTTTCTCCACGTAAACCACCAAACCCACCTCTTCTCTCTATCATTATCTCTTAAACCATCCATGATTTATTTCCTTTGTAACTTCATGTTTTATTTTGCTTTAAAAGGGCTATGAGCCTGTCTGTATGAACACTTTTGCTTGAGAAGTATTGCGAAGTTTGTTTATGAGAAAGTAGTGATTCTTTTGTGATAACAACAGCAGAACTGGCTACTGGGGCTTCTCATCTTCAACATTGATATACTCCTCTCAGTTTCTCCTTCCCTTTCTCCATATCTTATCTTCTCCATCAGTTTTCCATAATCTCACCCTTGACCTCATTGAACACACCCTTCATCTCACCCCATAATCTCTGTTTTGGTTCTCATTTTCTCCCTTCTTCCTATCTTCATCTATTTTCATGCCTTATTCAATATATCGTGTAAGCTCATTTTCACACTTCATCTCCACCCCTCTCATGTTACCCGTCTACATCTTCTTGTGCTGACCAAATCTTACAATCCCATTATATCTACTTCCTACAACTTCTCCTCTTTTTATTCACACCCGTTCATGGAGCTTAAAATCAACGTAAACCAAGGCCATTTAACATCAGAACAATCAAACTTTTGGCTCCCATCCCTAAGGTACCTTGGGACACATTAACTTTGTGATAATTTGCTATGAGTGGTTGTTGACCTTATGAAACCGGGTGCTTAGCTTTGAGTAATTCAAATCTCCTACTTACATTAAGATAGGGATATCATAGTTATTCCCTAATTGCCCTTCTTAAATCCCTGTTCCATCGACTTTGTCCCTTCTACAGGATTAGACCCATTTGAATCACTCTCAAAGGAATACTTAATTAATATTTATTTTGGTGTTAATTCATCAATTTCACGAGTTCCGCTTTCATATCCCTCATCACTTTCTCACAAGATAACTTGCTCTAGCTTTTTATTTCTCACACTCCTCCCTCTTTATCCTTCTCACTCTCTGGCACTCTATCTCTCTATCTGGCTACTTCTTTCCAGCTCTCTCTCTCTCTCTATCGTCTTCTCTCCTCTCTCTGTCTCACCCTCTCTCATGGTATCTTGCTCTCTCTCTCCCTCTCTCATGATATCTTTCTCTCTCTCTCTCCCTCTATTGTTCTTACCCTCTCTCATTCTATCTTTCTCTCTCTCTCTCTCTCTCTCCCTCTCTTGTTCTTTCTCTCCCTCACGTGCTCTCTCCTTCTCTTTCTGTCTATCCCTCTCTCATTCTATCTTGCTCTCTATCTCTCCATCCTTTATTCTCTCCTGTTCTATCTTTCACCCCCTCCTGTTCTTCCTTGGTTTCACTCACTCATTTTCTCCCTCTTCTCTCTCCCTACTTGTGTCTCTCGTTCATTTTATCCCTCCCTCCCTCTCGAAATCACTCATTCTCTCCTTCCTCCATCTCACTCACTCTCCCTACCTCTCTGTCACTCACTCCTCTCTCTCCCTATCTCTCACTCCCTCCTCTCCCTCCCTCTCTCTCACTCTCTCCTCTCCCTCCATCACTCGTTCTCCCCCTCTCTCTAACTCACTCATTCTCTGCCTCTCTTTCTCTCTTTCTTCCTGTAACCACATATATTTATTTCCCTATTACTCTCTCCCCTCTGATTCGAACCCACCTTTGTGGCACCCTTACAGTCCCTCGTTTCATATTCATTTCTATCCACCTAGAGAAATTTAATTAACTTAAAGGTGGACCAGGTTTAGAGGAAGCCTTTGAAAGGCGACCATTATGTCTAATAATATTGACTAGTAGTTTGAAAACATTATTCGTCGTATGGAAATTTATGTAAATTTTTTGTTGCATTTATTAACTTGGAGTGAAATCGCATATATTTTTTTAATATTAACTTCGAGCTTTTTTGTCCAAAAATATGACAGTGAATGTTTTAACTGTGATTTTGATGTTGAATAGTTGACATGACCAAAATGAGACTGGATCAGATGAGTAATTGACCGGGTCGAAACCAGACCAAACTTTAGGTCTAGTTTTAGGTTTTTGCTAAAACAGGATCAAGACCAGATCGTGACCTTCCATAGTTGGAGCCATCATTATCTTCCCTAGTTTGAGCCATTTCCATCAGAGAAGATCTAAGGAGATATGCGACCTTATTGTGTTGTCATGACACCTACATGTATGCACATGAGTCCATCCCAATCATCCCTAAACTTTTTTATGTATCTACTGCACATGAATATAGTGTTAGAAACATGATAATTGAGAGTCCATTTTCAGAAGAGTAGGTTTTCTAACTATGAAGAACATCATCATCATTGTCTGTATTTTACTATTGTCCAAGACAGGGCATCTTCGACGGTTATGGACAATATTCATGCCCTTTTTCATCCCATTCTTTGGGTTTTCCAAAACCATTCTATCCTAGACACCCTCCTGTCCAGAGGCACCTCAGGTAGGAGCAGTCCCCTTCATAATCCTCTTTTCCAAAACTGCTCCTTCAAGGAATATTCCCATTGGGAAACTGGCAGCCCAATTTTGGCATCCCAATTTTGCATGACATTGGGCTAGGAAAATAATTGGTACATTAGTCCTGTGCACCATCCACAATTTGTGGACAAATTCCATCTCCTATGATGTCAGCAAACCTAGATGGGGTAGTTTTTCATCCCGGAAATGAAAAACCATCATGTTCGCATCTATGCAGCGTATAATTAGGTTTAAGAGAGAGAGAGAGAGAGAGAGAGAGAGAGAGAGAGAGAGAGAGAGAGAGAGAGAGAGAGAGAGAGAGAGAGAGAGAGAGAGAGAGAGAGAGAGAGAGAGAGAGAGAGAGAGAGAGAGAGAGAGAGAGAGAGAGAGAGAGAGAGAGAGAGAGAGAGAGAGAGAGAGAGAGAGAGAGAGAGAGAGAGAGAGAGAGAGAGAGAGAGAGAGAGGTGTGATTTTTTGAAGAGGGACAAAGAGGTTTGTGGACTATGATGAACATCTTTTATCATCATCATCATATCAATGATGAATTAGGGCATTGTAGAAGTTGTAAAGGCTTCTCTATAGACAAGTGTACAACTGTCCAGGTGAGACAAGCAACGATGATGATGATATCATGTTGTCATCATCATAAAAAATTGTGGGAATAAGGAATCATGGCCAGAGATTCAGATTGAGACAGCTAGAGATAGAGATAAAGATAAAAATAAAGATAGAGATATAGATAAAAATAAAGATAGAGATATACATAAAAATGGAGCTAAAGGTATAGATACAAACGGAGATAGAGATAGAGATGAGATAGTGATAGAGGAGATATAGAGATTTGGATAGAGATAGAGATATAGATAAAGATTGAGATCGAGGCAGCGATAGAGATAGAGATATATATAAAGTTAGAGATAGAGATAAAGATAGAGATAGAGATAGAGATTGACATAGAGATGGAGATTCAGATAGAGATAGATAAATATGTATATATAGGAGATAAAGAGTGAGTGGCAACTTTTGGAAGATGAAGAGGTTTCTGGACTTTGATGGACATCAGCATCATCACCATCATCCTAATTCATCATCATTATCATCATCATGTCATCAAGGATGAATGAAGGGAATGATGGAAACTAGGAATTGTCTGGTCAAACACAATTCGTTGACCAAGCACATGCAGAGGCCTGCCACTCTGCAGTGGACTGTAGTGGAGGGGAGGTGAGAATAAGTAGCGGTGACGGTATCGCATCTCCATCATCAGCGAAAGCGATGGGGATAAGAGACCATAAGAGAGAGAGATAGAGAGTTAGAGAGAGAGATAGAGATAGAGAGAGAAAGGGAGAGAGAAGCGATGACCTGGTGCGGAGCGGGAAGAATGGCCTTGGCTCCAGTGGCGGACCCTCGCTCTCTCTCTTCTGGGTTTCAGATCTTCGTCGCAGGTTCAAGAAATTTCTCCAAAACCCGGTTTTTTGCTCCATCCGCTTCGCTCCCGGCGTCTTTCGCGTCCGTGAAAGCCGCGGTCTCCATGTCGACCTCTTCATCTCAGTCGGGTGAGCGATTCTGAATATTGGGAATTTGTTTTTTTTTTTTTTCGATTTTATCGATTTGGTTTGTGTTTATGCCTTGCTGAATGTGTTTTTGTTTATTCTGTTTGACTGTGTTTGTTTTGATTTTATGGAGGATTTTTCTTTGGTTTAAATGTGGATCTTTAGTTGAGGTTGTATTGGACTGCCTTCTTTTTCTTGGGCTGACTGCTTTTTTGCTATTGGTATGTATTCGGGCTGATTTTTTGCTGTCCGGCAGTGTTCACTCCGACGTATAACGAGTTTTTTTGGTTGGTTTTAATGCGGATTATGAATCGGAGGTCTATTTTTGAATTTGGTTTTAGTGTGGATTTTGAATCGGAGGTCTATTTTTGAGGTTGGTTTTGATGTGGATTTTGAATCGGAGGTCTATTTTTGAATTTGGTTTTAGTGTGGATTTTGAATCGGAGGTCTATTTTTGAAGTTGGTTTTAGTGTGGATTTTGAATCGGAGGTCTATTTTTGAAGTTGGTTTTAGTTTGGATTTTGAATCGGAGGTCTTTTTTTGAGGTTGGTTTCGATGTGGATTTTGAATTGGAGGTCTATTTTTGAGGTTGGTTTTGATGTGGATTTTGTATCGGAGATCTATTTATGAGGTTGGTTTTAATGTGGATTTTGAATGGAAAGTCGATTCTGATAGTTGGTTTCGATGTGGATTTTGAATTGGAGGTCTATTTTTGAGGTTGGTTTTGATGTGGATTTTGTATCGGACATCTATTTATGAGGTTGGTTTTAATGTGGATTTTGAATGGAAAGTCGATTCTGATAGTTGGTTTTGATGTGGATTTTGAATTGGAAGTCTATTTTTATGGTTGGTTTTGATGTGGATTTTGTATCGGAGATCTATTTATGAGGTTGGTTTTAATGTGGATTTTGAATGGAAAGTCGATTCTGATAGTTGGTTTCGATGTGGATTTTGAATTGGAGGTCTATTTTTGAGGTTGGTTTTGATGTGGATTTTGTATCGGACATCTATTTATGAGGTTGGTTTTAATGTGGATTTTGAATGGAAAGTCGATTCTGATAGTTGGTTTTGATGTGGATTTTGAATTGGAAGTCTATTTTTATGGTTGGTTTTGATGTGGATTTTGTATCGGAGATCTATTTATGAGGTTGGTTTTAATGTGGATTTTGAATGGAAAGTCGATTCTGATAGTTGGTTTCGATGTGGATTTTGAATTGGAGGTCTATTTTTGAGGTTGGTTTTGATGTGGATTTTGTATCGGACATCTATTTATGAGGTTGGTTTTAATGTGGATTTTGAATGGAAAGTCGATTCTGATAGTTGGTTTCGATGTGGATTTTGAATTGGAGGTCTATTTTTGAGGTTGGTTTTGATGTGGATTTTGTATCGGACATCTATTTATGAGGTTGGTTTTAATGTGGATTTTGAATGGAAAGTCGATTCTGATAGTTGGTTTTGATGTGGATTTTGAATTGGAAGTCTATTTTTATGGTTGGTTTTGATGTGGATTTTGAATTGGAAGTCTATTTTTATGGTTGGTTTTGATGTGGATTTTGTATTTGAGATCTATTTATGAGGTTGGTTTTAATGTGGATTTTGAATTGGAAGTCTATTTTTATGGTTGGTTTTGATGTGGATTTTGAATTGGAAGTCTATTTTTATGGTTGGTTTTGATGTGGATTTTGTATTGGAGATCTATTTATGAGGTTGGTTTTAATGTGGATTTTGAATCGAAAGTCGATTCTGATAGTTGGTTTTGATGTGGATTTTGAATTGGAAGTCTATTTTTATGGTTGGTTTTGATGTGGATTTTTTTTTTTTTGAGGAAAATAGAGAGAGTCCCCCGGAATAGGGACCCCCCGTTGCCATTGATATAATGACATAGAAAATCAAGTCATGCATTACAAGGGGAACGAAATCAGGGGGCCACAGCCACCTCTCTTCCAAAAATTTGCCAATCCCCTAGCGTCGTGCAGAATAGCATCGACGGAGGGAGGCCTCCCCTTGAAGATGACTTCATTTCGGTGTAGCCATATCGCCCAAAGGTGGGCGAAGATCCGTTGCCACTCCGGCTCCCGGCGGAACAGCCCGCCGCTGATGGAGTTCCAAAAGTCCTCTTCAGTAGCAGGGTCAACGCTACCCACCCCGGCCGCCTGCCACACAGCCTGGGCCGTCGGGCATCGGAAGAACAGGTGGCCATAGTCTTCCACCGCCCCGGAGCATAGGACACATTCGGCAGTATTCCCCGGGTACCAGCGTTGACGGAACTGTCGCGTCACCAGTCTACGCCGCAAGAGAAGCCAGCCGAAGATTTTCACCTTCAGTGGGATTTGCCGCCTCCACAGTATTCGACTTCGGGGTATGAGGGAGCGGTCTGCTGGACTCCCCTGTCCCCGCAGAATGCAGTATGCAGTTTTGGCCGAAAAACTGGCTCCTCGCCACTCCCAGGTGTCCCGCGCCCCTTCTTGCGGCTGCAAAGAGGCAATCAATCGCTGTAACTGGAGGAAGTCTTCCATTCGTTGCACGGAAAGATGGGCAGGTAATGTTGGGCACCACGCATTGTCCCACATCCCCCGAACCAGGGCACTGGGGGCGGGCGAGCGGGCGAGAGACCATATAATCTGGGGAATAGGTCTCGCAGGGGCCCAAGACCGGTCCAATCGTCCAACCAGAATCGAAGGCTGGTTCCATCCCCTAGCTTCGGCCGAAAGAGAGGCTGAGCCTTGGCGAAGACCCCCCCTCAGCCCCCTGATGAAAGCGGAGTCCCCTCGGAGGGGTGTAGCCCATTGCTCCCAGTCCATTCCCCTTCCGTAGCTGTCGTGCAGGACCGCCGTGACCTGATCTGATGGAGGCTGCATCAGTCGACGTACCCATTTGATCAGCAGAGTCATGTTGGTTTGCTGAATGTGCCTGACACCGAGGCCTCCCTGTGACGCGGGGAGACATACAGTGTCCCAGCTGACGAGGGCCACGCCCCTCGATTCCCCTTGACTGGGCCCGCTCCAAAAAAATCGCCGCATGCAGCTTTCAAGCCTTCTACGAACGCTCACCGGCATCCTGAAGACTGACATGAAGTGTAGAGGAATCGCGGCTAGCACAGCCTTCACCAAGACCAGTCGCCCTCCTCGAGACAAGAGACGACCTCACCAGCCTCCCAGCCGCTGTTCAACCCTCTCCACCACCGGTTGCCATTCCCGTGCTCCAACTCGGCCATCAGTGAGAGGCAGGCCCAAATACCGAATGGGCAGGGAGCCAATCGGCGTATATAGAAGTTGGGAGCACTGACACAAATCTTCTGGAGATAGCCCGATACCGACGAGTGTAGACTTGGCCCTATTCAGTTTGAGTCCAGAGAAATCGGAGAAGATGTCCAGCAAGATCGAGAGGTTCTCAGCCTCCTCCACCGATCCCTCGATGAAAAAAGTAGTGTCGTAAGCATACTGAAGGAGTGGGATCCCGCTAGGCCAGCCAGGGGTGTGAAATCCTCTGAGCAGCCCCCTTGCACACAGCCGTTCCGAGCACCGCGTCAAGGTATCCGCCGCCAATATAAATAAAAGCGGGGCCAGTGGACATCCTTGCCGGATACCCCTTTGGGGGTGGATCCAGCCCCCTTGAGGCCGGCCATTGACTAATACTGCAAAAGTGCTGGTCGCTACGCAGAGCTTCATCCATCGCACCCAAACCTCCGGGAAACCACGCTTGCGCAATACATTCCAGAGATATCGCCAGTCAAGCGTATCATATGCCTTGGCGAAGTCCACCTTTCACATAAATCCGGAGGTGCCTGTTCGCCTCCAGGCCGCAATAATTTCCTCTGCCACTACCACACTCTCCACCATGTGTCTACCCGGGACAAAAGCAGATTGAAGAGGGCTCACTAAGTAGCCAATTACCTCGCGGAGTCTGTTGGCAAGTACCTTGGCGATGATCAGGTATATCGAATTGGAGAGAGCGATGGGCCTGAACTCTCCCACTTGTTCAGCTCCCGGACATTTTGGGATAAGCACGATATAAGCTTTGTTCAGCCGGTCCATCTCGCAGGTGCCATTCCGGAATTCCTCCAAAGTCGCCATGACCTCCGAACCCACCATATCCCAGCACTCCTTGTAGAAGAAAATTGGCATGCCGTCCGGTCCCGGAGCCCCTTCAGCATTCAACCCACGAATGGCCAGCTGAGCCTCGTCAGTTGAGAAAGGCTCGATTAGCTTAGTTCGTTGCTCTTCCGAGATCCTGGGTGTGTCGGCTCCAGACCACTTCCATTTGTTACGCGGTCCCCGACGGTAGAAAGCCCGAAAGTGGTTAGCTAGGGCACGTCCAACCTCCGTCTGGCCGCTGACCACTGTCCCCTCCACCCGAAAATGGTTGATCTTGTTCATTCTTCGTCTCCCACTTGCTGCTTGATCGCTGCCGTGATCGCTGTCGCCAGTCCATTTCAGTCTTTAAATCCTCAGCCACTACGTCCCGATGGGCTTGACGCGTCGCCAACTCCTCCGCTGATAAAGGCCGGCTATCCTCCTCTGTGTCCCATCGTTGTATCTCCGCAAAAGCAGCGTCCCTGGTTTGGTTCCGGTCCTCGCGAATCTTCCGGCGGAAGTCGACGAGGTGTCGGCGGAGCCCTGTCAGCTTAGTAGCCAGCCGTGCCGACGCTGATCCGAAAGCAGGAACGGTACCCCACCACTTGGCAACTCGCCTCTTGAAGCCCTCCTCTCGTAACCAGGAACGATCTAGCTTGAAATAGGGGGGCTTTGCAGTTCCTGTTTGTGCCTGCCAGGAAATAGGAGTATGATCAGAAATAGGGCGGGGTCGGGACGTGACCTCTGCGAGTGGAAACATCTCCAGCAGCGCGATGGAGCATAGGAATCGATCGAGCCGAGAGCGCGCCAGAGGGCCTGCTGCGCTTCGCCAGGTGAATCGTCGGTCCGAAGGCCCCATTTCTTGAAATCCACAGTTGGCCAGTAGGTTCCTGAACTCCGCCGAACCTGGGTCCATCCCCCCCATGCCATTCGGCCTGTCCTCGGCCGCCACAGTCACATTGAAATCACCACCAATGAGAATCGGGAGCTCCTGGAATTTGTGGGTAAAGGCGTAAATATCTTCCCACAGTTCCCCTCTTCGCGAGGCCGGTGGTCCGTAGGCCGAGGCCACCACCCATGTCTGCCCGTCCTCACGGTTGGACAACCGGGCCGCAACCACATGCCGCCCTTTCCACTCCTCCAGCTTATCAAAGTCCTCCGCTCTCCAAGCCACTGCAATACCCCCTGATCGGCCAATTGCATCACCGGTTACGTGTGCTCCATCACCCCCCTGGCCGAGGGCGCCCCACACTTGGGGTAGATCCTGCTCTAACATAGTCTCTTGGATGCACACCACCTTTGCCCCCCATTCATTGATATATCTTCCCACTACTCCTCGCCTTCGCTCGTCACGGAGGCCTCGCACGTTCCATGAGAGGCAATTCATGGGGAGGCTACCGTGGCGCCCTCTACTGTCGAAGCCATCATAGCTCCTGCTGCCTCCGCAATCATTCTCGTCTTGGGATGTTCAACACGTTCTGGCGCTGTCCCCTGGGAGCTGGGCTCAGCCGCGATAGGGGCAGCTGGGGAGGTGGTCCCTTCGTCTGCCATGACACCTTCCCTTGTTGCTTGAGTCCATGCTTCTCTCCCCTCCGATGAGTCATTCTTGGCTGCTTGCTCAGGAGCTGCATCGCGCGTTGTCGGAGGATTGCGCCCCAAATTTTGATTGAGCGAAGAAACGCTCTCGAAGCCGATCGTGGAAAGCGCCGCAGACTTTTGCCTCCACTCTGTTCGGCCTGCCTGAGGCCCTGAGGTTCCCCTGGTGGACCGTCCGTCCCCTTCGATGCCTGTGGGGGGGTTCCCGACCATCACAAAGTTGGCCGATCGAGGAAGAGGAGGAGGCGGTGGGACCACCAAGAGCTGGACAACCGGGGCCCCTGGGGCCGCCTCGCATAAAACTGATCGAGGGAGCATGCCAACGTTGTGGGGTTCCACTTCAAGCACTGTGATTAGAGGGTCTCCGCTCTCCAGCCCGGTGGATATAATCCGGCGAAGGCGAGCAAATTTTCGCACCATATGGGCTGCGTGTTCCACTGAGCGATATCCGAACGGAATGCCATGAGCCTCCACCAAGATCGTACCGTTCTTTATCTTGCATCCCCCGTCTGTCTTTTTGACTCCCTGCCATTTGACTGTTCCTTGCGCCGGCATCTGCTGGTGCCATCCACAGATGTTTTCTCTTGCTGCCCGAGGCAATCTTCTAAGTAGGAATTGTTTCTCGTCCACCATTTGGAGTTCCGCCTGAAAAAGCGGGGCATAGTGTTCCGCCAAACCTGCTTGAATTGCCTCCAATGTCGGAGCGCCTCCTTGAACCTCCCCGATGAGAGAGGTGACTCTGAACTCCGCGAAACTTCTCGAGACAGCACGGCCTCCCAGCTTTAGGTTCATTGGGCACTCGGATCGGCGGTGACCTGTGCGTCGGCATCGGCGGCAGATTACTGGATCTCTGCAGTCTTTTGCGACATGTCCGCGTCCCAGGCAACAGAAGCAACAGTTCTCGTTGATTCGTTCAAGCCGTCGCTTCTGTTGTGTGGAATGCTCTTCTCGCTGGGCGAATTGGGCTGTCAAAGGGTGCGCACCAGAGCCAGCCCCACGCGGAGCTTCTCGGAGTATGTCTGCAGATGTAGTCCGTTTGCCAGCGTCGGCTTCCAACCCCGCACAGCCTGGACTTCGCCGTTTGCCCGCCCGGTAATTCGGTCCGTGGCGCGGGGGGGCCCGCCAGGCCCTACGGCCATAGCTTTGGCTTCTTCGTCGCCTGGGGCTAGAACTCGGGTGTCTTCCACTTCCCATCCCTCTGGAGCCGATGCTAAGTCGGCACACTCTGGCAAGATGCCCCGGCTCGCCACACTCATAACACTTCATAGCCGACCCCACATGTCGCTCCCGAGTATGGCTACCTCCCCCATGAGACATCTCAACCCTCCATCCATTTTTGCCATCAAGCTCACGGATAGCATCAAGAGCATCCCTTCTGTCAGCAAATTCAACAAAAGCATAACCTGGAGGTTTACGGGCCACCCATACACTTCTCAAAGCGCCGTAGGCCCGAAACTTGCCTTCAAGCTCCCTTTTAGTAAAACTGGCGTCCAGGTTTCCAACCTATATCCGTGCCATGTATTTTGCACAATCGCACCAAAGGAAACCCTCAGCAGATCCTTCACGTCGGCGAGAGGGGTGGAACCCCGCTTCAGGAAAAAAACGACCGCCCTGAACCTACCGGCAGCGTCGCCCCCAGTCCTTTCTTTCTTCTTCCTCGGGCGCTAGGGTTTCCGATTCTCGCTCGAGCTCCCTTCCATGGCGGAAATCTTCATCACCCTGGATGTGGAAGCTGGGTCGGGAGCCGACGGAGAGGCTGGAGGAGGCGAGAGTTTTTGCAGCAGACGGCGGAGGGGGGGCCGTCGGCATCGGTGACGAGGCAAGTGCCGACGACGAGTGGGCCGCCGTCGGGGCCGACGGCGGAGATCGTGCCCGACGGCGGAGATCGTCAAGCTCCGGTGGAGATCGTCCCTCCTCCAATCGGCGGAGATCGTCAAGCCACTCAAAAGTTAGAACCGAGTTCTTTCTCTGATCATCCCGACAGGGAAAACAACAAGTTAGAAGGCGAATCGGGCTGTCAAAGTTTTGATGTGGATTTTGTATCGGAGATCTATTTATGAGGTTGGTTTTAATGTGGATTTTGAATGGAAAGTCGATTCTGATAGTTGGTTTCGATGTGGATTTTGAATTGGAGGTCTATTTTTGAGGTTGGTTTTGATGTGGATTTTGTATCGGACATCTATTTATGAGGTTGGTTTTAATGTGGATTTTGAATGGAAAGTCGATTCTGATAGTTGGTTTTGATGTGGATTTTGAATTGGAAGTCTATTTTTATGGTTGGTTTTGATGTGGATTTTGAATTGGAAGTCTATTTTTATGGTTGGTTTTGATGTGGATTTTGAATTGGAAGTCTATTTTTATGGTTGGTTTTGATGTGGATTTTGAATTGAAAGTCTACTTTGATAGTTGGTGTGGATTTTGAATTCAAGTTCTATTTTATGGTTGGTTTTGATGTGAATTTTCAATTGAATATCTATTTTATGGTTTGTTTTGATGTGAATTTTCAATCGAATGTCTAATTTATGGTTTGTTTTGATGTGTATTTTGAATTGGAGGACTATTTTTGTGGTTGGTTTTTATGTGGATTTCGAATTGAAGGTCTATTTTTTGTTTGGTTTCGATGTGCATTTTGAATTGTAGGTCTACTTGTATGGTTGGTTTTGATGTTGATTTTGAACTGGTCTATTTTAATAGTTATTTTTATTTTATTGATGAAATTAGAGCCGCCTTCTTTCCCTTCCCTTTTGGCTAATGACCAATTGAAGAATTTTTTTCTGTACTACAGTCAAGGAGGCAGTCCGGACCGACAAAGCACCTGCTGCTTTAGGGCCTTATTCTCAGGCTATCAAAGCCAATAACCTCCTCTTTGTCTCTGGCGTTCTTGGTCTTGTTCCTGAGGTGTGTTCTTCAGTGTGGACCTTGAGTTAGTGCTGAGATTAAATTTTTTTGGAAAGAATTGAGCGACGAATTTTAGTCTCATATTTGGTTTTACATGGTTTTTTTTTCAGACGGGTAAATTCATCTCAGATGATGTTGAACAGCAGACAGAGCAGGTAACGACAGTGCCCTTACATTTTCACTGGTCGACTGCATATACTATGAATTATTTGTGCGTATAAATGAATGTACTTAGCATTTTTGTTTCAAAGACTCACTTGAAATTGAATGAACTTGGAGCCCTACTCTATTTCATCAAATTTTCTTCAAAATAATTCTATTTCATTAAAATTTGTTGAAAGAGTACCCCTTGACAAAAATCCTTATGTTGAAGACTTGGTGATTGCGGTTGAGGATTCCCCACTTCAATAAGGGATACATATCTCAATAAGATGAAATTAAAAGGCCCATTTTTTAACAAGTGTCACTGTATCCCTATAATTTCTAACAATAGAAATTCCACAAAAAACTTCAGGTTTTGAAGAACATGGGAGAAATACTTGCAGCTAGTGGCGCCAGCTATGAGTCTGTTGTTAAGACGACAATCATGTATTCTTTTGTAGTTTTTTGTTCAATCTCTTCCATAATTCTCCAGTTTTTCTAGACATAGAATTTGATGTTTTTTTTGCTATCCTCTCTAGGCTGGCGGATCTCAATGACTTCAAGAAGGTTAACGAAATCTATGCCAAGTGTGAGTTTTCAAGACTCTGATAACGTAGTTATAAAAAATTTGAGAATGCAACTAACGATTTAAGTTTCACCTTCTATTTCTTTCAGACTTTCCATCTCCAGCTCCTGCGAGGTCAACTTACCAGGTGGCTAAGCTGCCTTTGGACGCCCGGATTGAGATCGAGTGCATTGCGGCGCTATAGTCTTCCCCCAAAGAGGAAGGGCAATATTTTCTGCCGGCATGAAGGTTATTTGATTTTTATAAATGTGTAATTTCTTCGGTGGGGGCCGAGTTCATCTCTCAATGTTTCTGTTTTGGTCGTTTCAGTGGATGACTGTTCTGGGTAATTTTGTCTAAATGCAAAGAACAAGGTTTCTGTGGTAGAAAACTCTTGAATTCATGGTATAAAGCTCTATACATTTAGTTGATATGTCCCCATTCTCCGAGCCAAAATCTTAGAATGTCAGATCCTTAGTCTTGAATTCATGCTAGAAAATTCTTTACATTTAGTTGATAAGCCCCCATTCTTGTAACCAAATTTTTTGAATGTCAAGTACTTCATCTTGATCCCGTATTTCATGATACAATCCCCATCATATCTAGGGCAGTTTTATCAATTTACCCTCTATGGGTATTTTCATGATCTTTCACCTCTTTAATGGAAGTTATTGGTTCTTGTATCTCCTCCTACCTCCCTTGGTTGATGATCTTTTTGTTCTCTCCCTTCGAGTTTCTGGCGATGATCTTACCACTAGGTTCATACTAGAGAGTTGTCTTTGAACTAAAGTCCAAAGTAGACTTCTGATGACAGTGTTATTCAAATCAGTAGAAAATTCTGACATTTTAAAGTAAGCCTATCACTGTCTGGTTGTGACAAGTTCTTGCACACATTTAATTATATATTTTAGTATTAATAAGCATAAATAAATCGTTAAAAGGATGCCATTAAGACTACAACCGGAGGTTTTAACTCTTGTAATTTCTTACTAAAATAAGTTAATGTAATTGGCTAAGTATTTACACAACGCCTAATTTACACAATATGTAAGATACAACAAATTTATTTCCAGCTCCCAGTAAAAAGAAGCCTTCGTTTTTTTCTATTAAGTAAGATTGATAATTGTAAGTTGAAAAATTTCTTTGCGCTAGATTCACTTTTGTATTATATAGAAAATTTGTAATTCACCTTATCTCGACTCGCATCAAAAAATTATAGAAAACTAAGTTGACAAGACGCATATATTATGCAGACCTCCAAAAAAAAGTGCTACTATATTTCCTGACCCCTCCAAGGTAGTGGTTAGATATTTTGTCCAGTATATTCCTCGAAGCATATTCCTCATTTTCTTATTGTTCCATCATGCATGGCAATTAATTTTTAATATCTACTCTTATATAAATATATGATGTATACCAATGAATAAACATCTTCTTTACTTATTTTTGTTTGTTTAAGAAACAACTCCCCTACAAGACTACCCCGTTCCTTTATTTTTCTTCATCTGTTCTCCCAATTTCCTCCTCCCGGGAGAATTCATTTTTTAATAAAAGTTACAACACATCTACACGGGCAACCGGTTGCCCCAAAGGAATCTTGGGCAACCGGTTGCCTCATTTTTTTTGGCGCTCTTGTTCTTTCGCGCTCTCTCTCGCCCCTTTCATTTTCCTATATTCTCTCTCTCCTCCCGGCGATCCTCCGGCGATCCTCTGGCGATCCTTCGGCAATCCTACGGTGATACTCCGGCGATACTCCGGCGATTCTCAAGATTCCGGAAAGCCCCGTTAGCGCATACAATCGCCGCCCCGACCATCAACGCCGAGACACGGCTTCTAGGCTACGCGATGATGGACCGGGAAAGACGAGTCCAGGTAGGACCCTACTTCCTCTGCATTTTCCGCAATCTCCCCATCTATCTATCTATCTATCTATCTATCCATCCATCTATCTATCTATCTTTTTTTTTGTTTTTTTTTTTTTAGGAAAAAAATGCATTGATATGAACGTGATAGTACATTGCTGGAACATGCCTTCTGGGCAGTTCCTCGCCCATAGGACAAAGAGTGTGACAGAAAATTGAGCTAATATTGCGCACACTACAGCTTCATTGCTTTCAATGTTTGCCTGCTCTTTCACACTGCTTTGTATGAATGCATTCTTTAGTGCTGATTTCACTGAGTTGACGGAGACTGTAGATATATTCATCTCGAAACCGAGCCCTCGCTTGTGCGGTTTTTATTCTTTGTCTGAAAATTTCTTTTTTTGCCTTTGTATCTTTACCCAGCTCGCCTTTCTCTTCAAGTACAAGAATGTATCTGTGGAACGAGATAATTTGGTGAAATGGGGCTACAATCTTAGGCAAACATGATTAAAAGTCATTACATAAACTTGCAGCATGAAAATGGATTTGCAGATTTACATTGATGCCATGCTACATGATATGTATTGATAATCAGAAAGTTTTGTAACAGATAAAACATGGATCAACTATGTTCCGTTTGATAGAAGCCAGTATTTTGTCAATCATTTGATAGAGCATGAACTGAACCATAGTAATAACCATTTTGTACTCTTGTTCCCTTAGCTGTGGTGCCAAATATCAAAAGTCATTGAAGAAGGTTAGCATAGGTCTTTGATGGTCCACTAAGACTCTTGGTGACTATGGAATGTTAATCTGGGCTTCAAGTATATACACATTTACTTCTTCTTTCCTTTTTATAAACTCTTGAATTCATACATTCCTTCTTGTTATCGCTTGATGGTGGTTCCACTTTTTTTTTCTTTTCTTTGACTTGTCTGTCTTCTTCCTCTTCATCGTCTGCTTCTTTATCTTCATCATCGTCTTCTTCTTCTTATTCTTTGTCTTCTTCTGCTTCTTCTTTTTCTCTTTATCTATCTATCTATCTATCTATCTATCTATGAGGGACATGAAGAGAGAATATAGGAAACCCTACAAATTGATTTTCGGTAATGAAGGGTGCTGAAGCTGGGGTTGCTACGATCTCTGAAGACGCAACTGCTTCACCGCTGCCTCAAGCGATGTTGGTCACCGGTAGCTCCTTGAATGAAGATGTTGGCTGTGCTAGCACAGGAGTATTAGATGTTGCTCCCGCCGTCGAATCGTCAATTGCTCATGCTTGGCCTGCATCATCTAGTGGTGTTCTAAGGAGTTTGAACAGTTGTAGAAACTTGATTTCGGCTTCTGTAGAAACTCAGAAAGTATCCATTGGAGATGTCTTTGAAACACTCGAGCAAGCACGTGAGAAGTGTACCGAGTACGCCAACTGCCCCCTTGGTCAGAAGAGTTCCAAGCACTTGAAGTTCATTAGGTTTCTTTGTTTTCACGGGTGGTCAGGCATCGATGAAGCAGTCCTCAGTTTCTATAGAGATCAAAAAAGAGAAGAGGACATTGAAATATCAATGTCCATTCGTAATTAAACTGCGGTTAAATCAAGCCTCGGGCGTCTATGAAGTGTATCAGATAAATAATCAGCACAATCACGATCATTTTACTGAAGTTGAATTGGCCTAAATGCCGCAAAATCGCTTCATTCCGGACGAAGTGAAAACAAAAATGCTGGAGTTAAACGAACTTGGCATGCTCAGGTGCTCTCAAATCAAGACATTGATAGAGCACGAGCATTTCCCAGATGTTCCAGTTACGTGGACAATAAGAGACATACGGAATTTGTTACAAAATTCTTCTAGTAGAGCTCGCGAGACTAACGATTTTGTCAAATTATTGAAAGAGAAGTCCAATCATGGTTGGTCCTTCAATTTCCAATTGAATGATGACACACTTCGCTTGGATAGAGTTTTCTGGATTTCAGCTAATGGCAAAGAGAAGTATGTGCAGTTCAACGATGTTTTAGAAATCAATGCTACATACAAGACGAATCGCTTTGGCATGCCTCTAGTGCTGTTCACAGTGATCGATAACCATGGTTTGGCAGTATTAAACTGATGGTTGTCTTTTGTCCAACGAGCAATTTGACTCCTACTCTTGGGCTCTTCAACAATTTTTTATCATATACGAATCTCGATCCCATCGTCTTGTTTACAGATGGCGATATGGAATTGGCCCGAGCTATTAAGGACATTTGGCCCACTACATTCCATTTACTGTGCAGATTCCACATTTCCTAGAATATCACTCGTGCTCTAGCTAGCTCTTTGAGGGCCAATCTCAGTGGATTCATGGATGATTTCTGGAGGGTCGGCTCCATTGAAGATGTTGATGAATTTGAGATGGAATTTTCAACATTGAAGTCAAAATGGCAAGCGGCAGAATCCTATCTTCGAGTTCTCGAGGAAAAAAAGTAGTGGGCATTCGCCTACACCCATAACAACTTCGTCGCAGGTGTGTCTTCTACACAACACCAGGAGATGGTCAACTGCCAAATCAAATCCGCGTTATTGTCGAATTTGTCTCTATTGCAAATTATTGATGGTTTCGATGCAGTCGAAACACGATCGCAAGATAAGTTGTCCCAAGCTAGCCTTTCCACCAAGTTCGCCGCAACAACAATGGATCCTCTAATTAAGGACGCTCTTCAAATACTGACAAATTATGCCCAGGTTCTTCTCAAAGCTGAATCAGGAATGTCGCTTTCATATACATGTGTTGCAGATGATTCCAAAGATCAGGGATATTTCCTAATCAGTCACAAAGACTTTCCAAACAAATTTTGTGTTGTGAGGATATCCATTGGCTCCGTTGAGCAAAGTACGTGCTCCTGTAGGAAGGCGATTTGGCTCGGTATTGTATGCAGACACATGGTGTGTTGTTTTCGCCACAATAACATATTATCATGCCCTTTCTCAATGTTTAATCGACGCTGGAAAAAGGACTGTGAAACTATGGATATTCAGTCTGTCTTCATCGATACTGCGTTGGCTACGCGACCCAGCTCTGAAGTTAGGGCTACACAAGGAATGACCGAAGATCAACGTCTGTCTGAACTAACGGCTCTGACAAAGCCCATTTTACACCGTTCAATTGGAACCGAGAGCACATTTCAGTTGTACAAGGCATCAATGATTGTTTTGGGCGAAACTATTGAAAGAAACCTACAGACATCGCACCGTGCGTTGTCTGATTTAGAGGAAGATATTGTTAGAAATCCGTTGAAAGCTCGTTGCAAAGGACGACCCAAAATAGGGAACAAGCGCTACATAAGCATAAGCTACATAAGCAGCTGCAAAGTAAAAAGAAGCAGAGGGGTGTCACTTGCTCTAGCTGTGGGCAGCAAGGGCACAACGCCAGAACTTGTAAAACAGTTTGATTGTATCTTGGTCAACTCCGTCAACACCTATTCCGTGGGTAATTCAAGAGCAGTCTCGCCTTTCTCAAGAAAGCCATGAAGTCTTGAAGTTGCAGGCCCAGGTTAGTGATTACCGGAAAGATGAAATCGATGACTGTTTTAAAGCCAAATAGAGAGAGGTAATGTTTGTTATTTTTCTATTTCTTCATCCATCTTATTGCATAAATACTCTGAAATTCTACAATGAATACATCTTCATTATGAATCCTTTAAATGAGAGTTATTTTATTCATCTTTACCTCACAGTTGAGCGCATGCTTGTGTAACACGGGATGCGTCCAACTGACAATTCTCATTTGAATTTTTCTTTGCTGATTGGATTGATATTAACTTTTTCCATCTTAAAGCCAGAGAGACTGGACAATTCGTTTTAAATCTCCTAGCAAATTTATTGGCTTTATCCCAGATTGGCAATTTGGGATTTGGGCTTGAGAAGAGAAAATCCTAATCCTTTAGCTTGTTTACAAATTTATCTAATATTTCGTATCAATATCCTATAAACTCTTTTGGCTTTATCCCATTTTGTTCTTCTGGGATCTGGGCATAAGAAGAGGAGATCATAATCCTTTGGATGATGTAATCTATCTAATATTTTGCATTAATTTCGCGGTAACTTAGTTGTGTTTCTCGGATGTTGGTCATCTTGGGTAGCTTAGGATCATTTCCTCTCATTTCTTTTCCCTATTTCAGGCTTCATTTGCACGAAGCATGGCTACTCGAGGGTTCGACACGTGGATTGTTGAAGTGAGGGGTGTTGACCTGAGCACACACATTGACCAAGAGGGCTCAAATGAAGAGGGAAAAACTTCTTTCAAACCATATAATACGACAACATCTGCTCGTATTAATGGTTACAGATCTGCCATACCCAAAGAACAGAATCTGGCAATACAAACTAGTGAGGGCAATGATGATGTCCTGTCTTCGTGGGAGGAGTCACAACTAGTGGCAAAGTTGACTGAAACTTTAACTCGTCTCACCGAGAGGGTCTCTGGCTATATCAGTGAAAGTCAACTGAGGGAGATATCAGACGAATTCTTTGACCAAATGTCAAAATTATTGGAAGACGCCCAACTGTCTCAACGCTTTGAGGATGTCCATGTTAAGATTTCTAGACTGTTGGAAGCTGGTCAGAATTCTGCCCTTTCGAGTTAGATTGGAGAGCTTAGCATGGGGTTAGTGAGCATCCTTGAAGAGAGTCATAGGTCCGTTTCTCCGCCGCTATTCAACCTGCACGAGAAACTTTCAACTACTATAGAGGACTTCTAGAAGCAACTTGATCTTGTCGAGATGTACAACTGGGATTTTGACAACTATCTTGAGGAGGATATCCCTGCTGCTATAAGATTTAGAATCCACTTAAAATGCATTAATAACACTTTTTGGTTTCTGTATGCATAGAATCCAGTCAGGACCAAGTGGTTTGCTTAGAATCTGAGAGAGAGAGAGAGTAAAGTTAGAGAGAGAGAGAGGGGATTACGGGTTGCCCGGGAAAAGGAGAGATAGCAGAGAAAAACGGAGCGCGAGGGATAGCGGAAAAAAAAAGAGCATGATAGGGGCGAGAGAGAGCCCAAAAGAAGAAGAGCGCCAAAAAAAATGAGGCAACCGGTTGCCCAAGATTCCTTTGGGGCAACCGGTTGCCCGTGTAGCAGGGTCCTAAAAGTTATGGTTCACAATTTAGCACAGGTAATAGATAAGTATCATGTTGTGTTATTGATAAGATTGACATTTCTTGAAGGTTTCTCAGCCATATTGTTTTCTATTTTGTGTCACCTAAGAAAAGGGTTTGAGTCAGATGACTGTATACACTTAATCTTTATTTTCAATTTGATTGTTCTACATATACAGAATATGTAGATCTGTATAATAAAATAATAAACAGAATAGGTAGATCTATATAATCAAATAATACAAATGTGGAAGATTTGGGGGCCAAAATTTAAAAATTATTTGTATCTAATCATTACTCTATTATTTTGTACTTTATAGCATCCCATTTATAACACTAGGCAAGTTTGGGTCTTGGTATGTTAAAGTTCGCCCATCTATATTTGTCCCATTTATGCATTAACTTGTTCATTAATTTCTCCAATTGACTATTATCTTCACTGTCTTGAGGGTATTCAGTATCATGGTTTGAAACACTACCTAGCATTGAAATATTTCAAATGAACTTCTCAACATGTGACGTAAATCAGCCTAAATCATAGATGTAAATGATCCTCAATTCAATATAAAGTTAGTCCCAGGTTCAAATTATGGTTCATATGAATGATAACAGATATATTTCACAGAATGATAGCTTAATCTGATATCTCGTTGGTACTTCTCAATATCATGTACAATATAACTCAATAAATTAGAGATCAAGTTCAAGAATAAACTTATTAGATTCCCTTGGTGTTGTTTTTGTCTATGCAGTAAGATTTTTATAACAATGGGTCCTCAAATCTTTGTCAATCCACTCCATTATGTTTTTATCCGTTAGTTTCTCACTTGTGTTTTCATAGTAACTTTTGCTCGGATTCAACTCTGACCTCAACTTCACTCTTTCAGATTCTCAATATCACGAAAGTACCTTAAGCTTTGAAAAAGTTTATTCAACTACACATTTATATGAATTAAATTATCGCTCAAACTTTTGACATTCCAATGCCTCATAATTGATGCACAAAAAACATAGGGTTTTCATGATCAACTATAATTATACTCTTTATAATGTTTCAGTTAATATTGATAATCTCGAGTCAAAAATTTAAAAGCACTTTATTTATATCAGTTTTCCATTGGTCTCCATGACGTAGGACGGCTACGGACTGGATGACTAAGGAATGGACGACTGGGTTGACGGGATAGACTACGGGTAGATGGATGACTAGGGATGGATCGGATACTGGAGGGATAAAACAGCCACAGAAATCACACGGTCGAATTCGGACTTTAAAACCGATGAAAATCTGGTGGTGCAGCTCCAACCCTTATCGAGGGCGGGAGTACTGTCTTCCCCCACCGCGACGATGCCTAAGCACCGAAATCAATATCCGAATTCGCATCACGAAGAAACACTCGAGAAAGAGAGAGAAGAAGTGGAAATCCAAACCAAATCTAATTCTGACGGCGGTGGAAACTTCTCGAGAAAACACTGGACGGAGAACACTTTCAACACCAAAGAGGTCAAGCGTACCTCGGCACCGTAGTGCGTGAAGAGGATGCGAGAAATTCCAATCGTGACGAGGCTGGGTGAATCCGGGAGTTGAGCGGCCCACTGGACGAGGAAGATTCTGGGCGTTCCAGGCGTTGAACGGCCCTGGTAGAGAGTAGATGTCGTTGTCGCAGAGTCAGGCGTAGGTGAATACCCGCGCGCGCGAAGCGCGCGTAGGGTGCGCGGAGCGCACGGAGCGCAGAGCAGCGCGCGCGGGCGCTGAGCGCGCGGAGCGCCGACGCGCACGCGGAGTGCACGGAGGGCGCTCTGCGCAGCCGATGCGCGCGTAGCGCGCGCGGCTCGAAGCATCGGATGACGTCGACGACGACCGACGCCGCCGGTGTCGAAGTCTTGCGGGGCGGCCCTGGTTGGGGTGGCCCCAAGCGGGCAGCCTGGGGCGGCCTTGGCGGCCCTGGCAGGGGTGGCCTGGGCGGCCCGGTTGGGGCGGCCTGGGCGGCCCTGGTTGGGTCGGCCTCGGCGGCCTTTGGGCGGCCCCAAGCGGGCGGCCTGGGGGTGGCCTTGGGCGTCCTTTGGAAGGTGAGAGAGAGAGTAAGAGAGAGAGAGAATGGACAAAGAGGATGGAAGGCCGACATCGCGAGGCGGCGGCGGCGGCGGCGGCGCCGGCGGAGAGTTGAAGAAGGGATAGGGAGGCTTGGGCAGTCCTCCAAGAAGAGTTAAACAAAAACTTGATTCTTGAATTATGACTGCCTAAGTGTTCTTGAAAACAATGGCCTTTATATACAGGCCTTGGAGGAAAGAGAAAATGACAAGAAATTAGAGACGAGATATTAAAGATGTGCTTCATGTCACGGCAAAGGGAAGTTGTTGATCTGCCTCTGGCAACGTGTCATGACGCGCGTAGGGACGTGCGCGGGTGGAGACTTGTGTGATGACGGTTGCGGCGTGTTCGTGGCGGAGATGTTGACTTCGGTTGACTTCGCCGTTGTGTCCGTAGCGGAGATGTTGACCTTGGTTGATGGCGGCGGCGCGTCCGGTGTCGAAACATTGGCGTCCACACCACCACTCCATCTCCTTCTGTCGCCCTCCCATAATTAGTTTCTAAATATTGATTCAGATATATTTTAGCAAAATGGTAGATCGTAATGATAACAAAATCCGAGTGGATAGGTCAAAGTGAAATTTTGCTTGTCCAAGGCATGTAATTATTTTTTCAAGTATTTAAACCATTCTAAATTAATTGCACGTAAAGTATAGAATACAATAAGGTAGATTGGTAAGACACGACATATCTTAAGTTCTATTGCCTACTAATAAATCCATGAAAAATGTGACAATAGATCCAATTGAAAAAGGATTAATTACAATGAAAATAAGGAAATTTTCTCGTATTTCATCTTACTATTGGGACCAACAAGATATAAGAAGATGAAATTTGTCTTATTCTTGATTTAGCACAACATTTATAAAAATAACAAACTTTTTTATTAAGAAACCAATTTTGAGAGCTAAAATTTTTAAGAGGTATATTCATTAACCAAAGAATAACTCATCCATGGATATTTCTCAATTGATAAAGGGTATAACTCTCAAAGATGGGTTTCCCCAGATTGATGTAGAAAGCCACTCGAACGTTAAAAGTGTAAATTTTATTAAGGGTTTACATGTTTTTTTTTCATAAAGACCTTACTTTCAGTATTTCGATACACTTTTACTGAGGCAAGATTTCCATCACTTAGTTATACATGTTAACTCACAACTATGAATCGAGTCATAAACCATATATTTCCATTATCTATTTTTCTATTCTCTAGATCCCTCCTTTCTATTCTATCTCACCCACATCTTCAATTTCAGGTTTAATATATTTATATGATGTTGGTAATTTCCCTGGTGATCATCTCCCATCCCAAACATCATTGAGGCTCACAACAATATTTTTGTAATCTTCTTGATCTTTCAAATATTTAGCATACAACACAATTCACGTATTATAATAGCTTGAATTTATCACTATAAATCATTAAAATGGAATTTAACACATGTAATCAACCTTAGGACAGGAATGTAGGGTTTACATATCAGCTCATTAATTTAGCTTAACAATAAGTATTTAATGCATATATCTTATGGAATTTGATTAACCTAGTATTTCTTGAAAATTTGTCATATATTTTCTTGTAATGTAAACCATACTGTTTTCAATTTTTTCCTATTTATTGTCCAGTTTAAAGGTCATTTTGACAGGTTTTTATGATATGTATATAAATTAATTATTTTATTCATATGGAAATATATCAGTTTAGGCCATTCATTAGTAAGCAAATTTGACCAACCAACCCAACACCTGCAAAAGCCCACCTTCAATGGGCAAGTGGGCATGGGACTACAGCTGATATACATAACATCGAAAACCTGTATTCAATGATACTTGGTGTTTTAATGCTGTTCAAAAGGTCAATCTGAATTTGATAATTTTTTTTCTCCTAATCATGATTATTCTAATCATGGATATTTTAATCATATCTTTGACGATTTGCCTCAAACATTGAAAGACTGAATTAAAACCAATTATTATTTATCCATATTTTAGAATAAAAACTAGAGTATTTATTAGAGCCCTTAGTATTGAATCTTTTATTTCAGATATTTTTGGGCGCCACCATATGGAGTATAATTTAGGGTATTAATTTCTCATGCATATTTGTGTAAATCTATAAAATTGATAAACCGTGAGTCAGAAAAGAATATTAATTTTTATTTGATGATGTGCAAGGGTCCTCTCCATGAAGAACATATTAGGGATTTAATGAATTTTTATTTGATGATTCGAGGCAAGAAAATATATTTCATTTAACTAAAAATATGGTGAGATGATATAGGTGATAAAGAATAGATGTATGGAATAATTAATGTATATAAGTGAACGGAATAAGTGGGTGAGACAAATGGCAAATGACAGATGGCTTGTATGGATGTAATGGGTGAGATGGATGTCAATGGATTAACATGGATGCAGTGATGTGAATGGGTGGATGGTGTTTAAACGAAGAACATAAATTAAGTGCACGAAGACTCACATTAGATCTATCTATTCTACCAAGATCAAGGCAATTTGTGATAGCAAGGGAGCCCCTCCTATCACTAGAGAAATTATAAAAAACACTAATATATATATATATATATATATATATATATATATATATATATATATGTATATATATATATATATATCAGAATATTATTCTAAAATAAATTAAACATTATAAAAACATGATCCAAAAAATTCTAAAAATAAATAAATATCAGAAAAACACAATATCATTTTGAGTAGAAATAAAAATTTATATTTTACTGTATTAATTTGATAATTAGTGTGTAATAATAACACAAATTGGAACCCTAATGGATTGCATTCCATTAGATAATGGTTATATAACCCTAATTCCCTTCCAGCCACTTGCCACAAAAATCAGGACCACTCTGTCTCTAACAAACATGCTACACCCACAACACTGCAGCTCCCTATTTGGGACCTAGAGATGACATGATTTCTGGGTTCTGAGGCCGTGATGAAAAAAAAACTTAAATGATACATGTAGTGGAAGAAAATATCATAGTCATAAAAATTATGTAAAATTTAATGATCAAATCATCTTGGCACAAATCACATCCGCGATTTCTTAATTCCTCCATTAAGCCGTATAGAGCTGTTCATTTGTCTAGCATGTAAACTGATGGGCATCTGTCTAGCAAATCACACTTCCATGTTAAGGTTAAGGTTAAGTTCATAGAAATAAATATTTATTAATTATTTTTTTCTCAGGTGATGTTAGTAATGAAGTCCTTGAAAACATTTAGTGACTTACTGAATTATCATGGGATCATAATACATTGATACACTAATTTTATGTATTTAATCCAGATATTCATATTCAATGGTTATTGATAAACCTATTTGGACCTATAAAAACATACAAATATTAGAGTTACGTCCATGCACCATTTTATTGATCTTATCTTCATTTTAATATAAATTCTCATTTCATATATTGTTTCTGGAATGAGCTTAAAACCACCCTTATTAAAATTTCTACCTAATTTTTGAAGGCCATACATTCTCATGTAGAACATGTCTCAAATCAGTATCTTTAATGGAATTAATTCTTGCACCAGTGGGTATTGTAAATTTTCTAGGGCAGAGATTCAATAAAATAATAATAAATAAAAAAAGGATTTTAAGAGGCCAGGAGCCAGCACCTGCGCAAGGCACTAGCAATGCTCAAGCCAGGCGCAAGCGAGCGCAAGGTGCTCAATCCAGCCTACAGCCAACGAGCACTGCTGCACCCAAGGAGTACCACCACGGTTCCTCAGAAGGGCTGCACAAAGAGCCCATAGAAGGCCCATACATAGATAGTCCCCATGCACACATGGTGATGGAACACACCCAAGCGTCATCGACAACACGTCATCGGAGCCGTCTTCACCACCATCAGCATCACCGTCAGTTCATGTCCAGTTCGACCAGCACGCCAAAGCGTCCGTGAAGACGCTCGGGTTTAAATACCCCGGGTAGAGCACGTTCGCATTCATATCACCGTGTTTTAATTAGATGTTTTCAGTCATTTGATTTCATGTTCGTGTTCGTCATGATGAGTTCACCGTACTCATCAGACACGTCCGTATCATCGCATTTCGTCCGTCGTGTTATTTTGAATCGCTTTATTATTTTCCCATGTTCTTTTTCATTTTCAGTGTTGTAAAGGGTCCCTTATTGGGCCCCTATGTGTACTGTGTATGGGGTCCATCATGGCCCTATATAAGGTCATGATGGACCATGTTCTCGGCAGATCTGGATTTGCAGTTGGCAGTTACCATACGTCCAGGTCTTAACTTGAGAGAATAAGATGAAGGTGGGGAGAGCAGAAGAGAAGGAGAGGAAGACTCAAGGGAGGGGAAGACAGAATGAACACCTGCTGGGGATAGGAGCGACGATCATTTTGCCACCCACGCCTAAGAAGTCGGTCTGAACACAGGGTCAAAACTATCCCATTGGCCCTCCTCCCGTCTGACGCATCGGTGAGCATACGAACTTCAAAAGCGGATCCGCTGACCGTTTGCCAGCCAGCCGCTGCGTGGAGCATTCACCTTTGTGCAACATCACGGGCTATCGATGTTGCTGCGTCACTCTCTCAACTTTAGCGTGTGACTACGCCCACTACTGGCCGATCTCCCAATACCAACGTCACGGGAGCTGCAGAACTGGTTTACCGACTGATGTTTCACGCGCGTTCGGCTATCGGCTACTGCCTCTGGAAGACTCACTACAGCCCTGTTCATGGTTTGGACTCACATCGCCGAATGCAAGCGCCATCGTACTCGAGTCGTACAACTCAGCCGATGCATCGCTGATCTACGCGACTAGGGTATGTGGGTTGTCGAGCAGACCGCGAAGGGACCCGCGAGAGTTTGCGTGCCCAGAATGTGGGACTCACTCGACTGGTCACTGACCCACGCCGGTGACTATTGACCATCCCCCAATCCAAAGTCACACCAAAGTGGTTTTTCCCCCCCCATGCATCACGCGGACGATCGAAGTTCTACCCCGGTCGGAGATACGTGATGACCATACCAAAATCTGGTCAGCTGTCGTGCACGGTGAGACTCCATCTCATAAGGTGCTGCTGGAGATTGTGATCCGCGACCAGAATCACCCTTCCACCAAAGACCATCGCGCCAGACCCTCCAATGCGCCGCGCTCTGCCAATGAGCCTTCTGCCGACCTTGGGCTCGTTGAGACCACTTGGTTCCTCTCTTGACTGACGGTCACCTGCCTTCAAGCTGCCAGTTGAGACGACACCAGCCCTTTGGTCTTTACGCCTTCAATACACATCTCCGCCAGCAATTCTTGTCCTCGATTCTTCCCCTCCAAGCTCTACCAACCCTCCTACGCCCTGCCGCCATCCGAGCTCCGCTGCCCCTCTCCAGCACGCCTCCACCTATCGACCTGCATTGAACCCGTGCATCCACAAAGACATCAACAACGAACGCCGCCGCCGATGAGGTACATCGTTCCCCTTGCTCGTCAGTTATATTACGTCTTATAGTATATTATCGGCTACACTCCTCCGCGCTCGGGTTAGATTTGGTGAGAGAAAATTATCAAGAAACTACATGTTGAGCGTCTTTCTAGGTATGGGCCAAGCCCGTTCGTTACGTGCGAGCCCCTATGGAATTATTCTCTTCGGCGCCATAGTTGTTAGCGTCTCTCCGACGAGGAGCATAAGGTCACCGTCACCATCTCTGGATGCCCGCTTCGGAGCTTGGAGTTTGGCGAATCACCACGAGTCGGAGCCTGCACGTACATTCTCCTAGGTTACATCGCATCAGGTAGTTACATTCACTTAGTGAATTGTCTCGTCAGACGACACCATTGACGACGTCCGACATCACATGGGGAAGATGGTATTTTAATTCAAAGGTTATATAAAAATAGCATTTCTATTACAGCATTTATTTCCTACTCTTCTGATATGGGATTGTCAACAATAGCCTTTTTCAGCTTTGAGTTGGGCCGGGGTGACAATAGACAAAATAGATCGCGGCCCGACAGGTCATGTTCTTAAGGAAATAACAAAGAATATGTGACTGGGTTTTGAGTTGGGTCGACCCAAAGCCCACGTCATAAGAGGCCAATTTAAGTTAAAGGACGATCGGACCTTCTGACTTCTACGTAATATTTTATGTTATTTTCAATTTTTTCTAAGTTATTGATTGGTCACGACGGCTGACACAGATGGTGGGCTCACATGAACGATGAATCAAAGAGTCATTTATTATACTAGAAGATGTTGGGTTCTAGAGGCCTTGACATGAATGAACAAATCAAAACATTCTGCAGCGGAAGCCTTGAACGGAATCAAAACGGCATCATTAAAACCATGTAACTAAGCACCTTCGCACCGATCTCATCCATGACTTCTTGGATCTTGGAGCGAGACAAGTCGAGCTGCTCAATTGTGCAGCCTCTAGACATATCCACGCAATCCTCGGCACATTGAATCTCCTCCTTCTCCTTGACAAGCCCCATTCTTTCTTTGTCATCGCCGTTACATCGTCCCGATTGCATCGGGGATGGAGAGAGGGTGTGGGGAGAAGGGAGAAGAAGGGGAAAGGCCCCTGAATAATTCTGGCCTGGATGAATTTCGTTCAAGACCTTCGCCTATTTATATTGTGGTTATTTTGCATAAAACCCCCCAAAACTGAAATATATCTTTTGACGTCCAAAAGATCATTTGCGTGTGACACTCTAGGCCTATGTATCAGTCTAGTTAACAACTCCAGCGGCCTAGAAACATTTATTTACCTTCCAAATTTGGATTAATTAATGGCGGATCGATTTAACCCAATCGATAGGTTGAGTCTCCAACACGCGGAGTGCCAAGCTACACCTCGTGTTCTTGAATATATAAAAGAGTGTGTATCAACTTGCTTTATGGAACCTGTTCGTCATTGGTTACCGTGTATGTATAGTCCCTCATCCACTTGACGCTCCTTGGACAACTTAAAGTGTGGTCAACTATCAAACCCTAATCGGTCATCCGAGTTAGTACTGATGCATTAGGAAATCATCAGAGAATTATTTTCTGATATTTCACTGTCTTGGCCAAGGACTTCATCGCATCGTTTTCCTTGAGTTGCAACCTGTTATACTGAGGGTGGACAATCCCATCTTGACCACTCAATCGTCTTCGTGAACTTCTTGATGCACTTGACTAAGACTGTTTAGAATCCCATGATTAGAGACTCGTTGCATAGTTAAAGTGCAACCGTCTATCCACAAGACGCCTTTGGTGTCTCAGGTCTAAGGACCACTTACACAACCGTGACGTGAATCAACCTGATTGATAGTTCAGTATAATACCATTCAGGGATTCGTACAGATCAATTCAGTGAACTCTTTCCACTAAAGAGCACCCACTATCTATCCTTAGTGTCTCCACACTTATGGCAACGGGATCGGCCATAGTCATTATATGAGTGAGGTTAGATAGTGCTATTCTATCTGGATACTTCGATGTCATTCTCGAGTATCCTTTGAATAGGAATGTTTAGAACACATGCTTAAAGACTAGTGATCTCCGTATTACGATCTCATCATAATTCACTAAGTCCGCTCATGTATTCATGGACTTCATTATAAGCATCACACGTGCACTATAATGAATATGTTGTATTAGTGAACATGGAACAAGATGTGGATTGTGTGATTGTGATGTCTGACGTCGCCTAGGACGTCGTCCGGTTGGTACTGAGTCGATGCTCAGGTACCGATATAGTGATGTTAGACGTCGACGGTGTTGTCGTGCGACGAATAAAACAAGCCCTAAACGGGTATGTAACTACGATGAAATGGTGTGTCCTGTGTGTCGTACTTTCAAGCCCTGACTCGATGAGGATGCCGAACTCTGAGCTCCAAAGGGTTCGCGTGGTGACGGCAACGGTGGCCTCTCAAGCCTTGTCGGAGGGACGAAGGAGGCTATGGCGCCAAATAGAATCAATCCGTCGGGGCTTGCACACAACGGATGGGCTCGACCTGTACATGTAAGACGCTCAATTCTCATGGTTTTGTCAAATTTCTCCGTCACCTATATCTAGCCCAAGCGTGGTGGAGGCAATTGAAAGCTATACTGAAGAAGGTAAAATAACGAGTGAACGGAGGACAGTGTACCTTGTCGGTGATTTGTTCGCCGTCGGACCTTCGTTGATGCAACAGCCAATGGACCATTCACTGAATGGGGGGGAGAAAGGAATGATTCAAGCTCCATCCACCGGTGGACCTTGGTCAACCGAATGCACCTGAAATCATGAAATCTCCACGATGCTGGCCAGAAGGAGTGGATTCCTCCGTCGGTAACCCACTCGCCCCCAAATGAACTTCAACTCAGAAAACACGTCAACACCGTCAGGGGGTTTTACCGTGGTGGTGACCTCATCGTGTTGGGGGTCGTTTTTGCATCACACAATGACCACGTGCACACGCGCATTTGGGGTCAACGCTGCACGGTAGACGATCAACGTAGTGGCGAGAGTGACTCTGCTTATGCAAAGGCGGGTCTGAATGAGCGAGGAACGACAGGAGAGAGGATGGGGGAGTAGCTACAACCACCTTCCTCTCTTTTGCCTTCCCTTTCTCTTCTCCACCTATCTATCGTCTCCTTCTTCCCTCTTATTTCTGTCACGGTGGGACCAAGAGTAGAAACAACAACAATAACTCAATTTCTTCCTGGTCTGAGTGCATTAGGGCGCCACCCTTCCCTTAAGTAGGGAAATTAGTGGGCCCTAATGGTCCTTAAGGGAGAGGGGGAAGGGTAGTCCAATAAGAGGGGCCTTATATAATGGTATATAATGGCCCCTCATTACAAAAATAAGAGAAAATAAACATAAAAAGAAGGGGAAAAGGAGGAGGTCTAAATGACTAAGGACCCCTCCCAACATAACGACGAAGACACAACAGACAAAATGATGGGTGCTTCTCGGCTCGACGAAATGACTGGACGAGACCAAGAAAACAGAAGCCTGACTAACAAAGAAGATGAAAGAAATCAGAACACGATAAAAGCGAGTGTAATTCACCCCGGGCTGTCAGAATCCGGATGTCGTCTGTGACGCCTTGGCGTGCTAGTCGGCTGGACACGGATCGGCGGGCAGTCGATGACGGTGGTGACGGCTCAAATGATGCCTTCGATGGGGCAAGATGGGGTGCGCCATTAGATCGGCTTGCCGGACACATATATTTCCATAAAAAAAAAGGAATGTTAAATATTTAACCAATAGTGATTTATTTAATAAGAATATATTTATGTTTGATGAATCAAATTATAGTTATTCCGTTGAAATAAATTGCCGGGTCGAGATAACTTCACTACCTATCTTGACATAAATTTTCATTATTATACTATAAATAAATTTCATCATCTTACTTACTTACTCTATCAACAACTATAAAAATATTAATCCTAATAAATAATATAGTTAACATCCTCTCTTATAAATATCTCACTTCTTCCTTTCACAACTTCTTTCTATAACATCTTATTATCATTTATAATCCAAAACTTCTCCACCTTTCTATCTACCATTTTCTACATACTTATCTTCACCTTTCCACTATCTTTATTATTGTTAATATCATCACTTCTCCTACTCAACCTCTAACTAATATATTTAAGTACCCTTATTATCAACCTTATTCTGCATAATCCTAACTAAATAATTAACTTCACCTCTAAAGGCCAGTCCCAATGGAGATGACCTCAGTCCCACTATACACATATTTGATTGAGTTTTTATTTTAATGAATTTATTTGATTTAGGCAAATTAAAATTAGAACAACAGTAAAGTTAACATCATAATTTCCTTTCATCATTTATTCAAGATAAACATGAAACTATCAAGAAATAATAGTTCTATATGATCATAATTACACAATCTATTTAGAATACATGTTTAAAGACTAATGATCACTATATTATGATCTCCTCATAATTCACTATGTCATTGCATGTATTCATGGACTTCATTATAAACATCACACCGGAAGAATAATGAATGTAAATATTTTATTCAATAAACTTAAATAAACATGGTAGTGTTATTGGCTTGGCAGTCACATAATATCAATCAGAGAATTCACTGAGTTGATCTATACGAATCCCTAAATTATATTATCGATCAGGTTGATTTATCGCATAATCTTGTGAGTGGTCCAAAGATTGGGGACACCACAAACATCTCGTGCATGAATGACTATGTATTGACTATGACTTACGTGTCTGCAACTATAGGATGAAAATACATCCTTATCTTGAGCACAGCAAGAAGTAGATGAAGTGAATTGATTGATCAAGATGAGATCGTCTGCCCACTACATAAGAGGAGACTGAATTGAGGAAGAAGATACATTGAATTCCCTGGACATGATACTGGAGATATAAGAAAAAAATTGTTATATGATATCTGTTATGCATGAGTAATAAATGAGATGCCAGATTAGGGTTTGAAAAATAACCATAGCCTAAGTCATTTTTAAGTCTCACGTGGATGAAATATCATATGTATATGATACCCAATGACAATAAATATGTTTTCCAAGAGTTAAATACACTTCATGCATCTTCTAGAGGATGACATGTAGCATGGCACCCATGGGATAAATCTTAAATCTTTCTATTATGTATATGTCAATATATATCAATAATAATTAAACATATCAATTAAATTCATCAATGACTAATTTATCTATATACCAAGATAGTAAATTAATAAGATTGGCCAATAAATATTATTAGGCTATTCAAATATTAACTGTACTGATAAATGGGCCTACAGGGTCACATGCATAAGATTTATGGATGATGATGGATGCTCTAGGGTTATCTGGATTTTTTGAAAATATCTAAAATAAATATAAATATAAATAAGGAGGCACCCATTTTAGGTCCCATGGTAGCCAATCATGGGTACCCCTTTTGTCTTCTTTTCTTCTCAAGCCACTCCCTCCACTAGTGAGACTTGATAGTGAGAATATCCGATAGATCATTAAGGAGATTTGGAGAATGAGAAGTGGATATATCTAGATGTTGTATAGATTAATATCTCAAAGACACACTTCAACAGAGAAAATCAAGGGCAGAATTAGTTCCAAACAAGGTGATGACATCATCTATTATTTTATTGTTCAAATTTTAACTGGTTTATATATTGTGCTGGATGAAATGTGATTTTAAGCAATCAAACAAAGCTAAAGAACCCAACATATGTGTATCCACATGAATCCCATCATACCAAGTCTCTTATTTCATCATGACGATCTCTATTATCTCTCCACCACCATCGTTATGTCATTTTGATTCGATCCTAAGTGGAGAAAAACAAAGGGAGAAGGTAGAAGAAGGTGGAGCCCAAAAATATTTCAAAATTTCGTTCAGGGCATTCAACTATTTATGCTTTGTGGGAATTTTCCCAAATGGCCATTCACACGTCACCCTGTAGGCCAGAGTGTTATGATGAACAACCCTATTGGCCCAATACTTTTATAACAAAGTCTAATTAAATCTATATCAATGCATAGATTAATAAATAATGAATTTATTCAACGTAATCAATAGGTCGACTGTCCAGCTCATGGGGTGACAAGCTACACCTCATGCCCAGAAGTATAATAACTCATACATGGAAACTTTGTGTCATCAGTTACTCTGTACATAGTGTCCCTCATCTACTTGATGCTCTTAGGATGACTTAGGGTATTATAACTTTCAAATCACAATTGTTTATTTTAGGTTGTAATATTTCATTTGAAAGTCATCACAGAACCCTTCTACGATATTCCACTACCTTGGGAAAAAAATTATCATATCCTCTTTATTGAGTGATATCATCATACAATGAGCAAAAGATGGCCCATCTTGACCACTCACTCATCTTCCTGATCTTTTTTCTACACCCAATTTAAGACAATTTGGAATTCCTTGGATGAGAGCTTGCAGGTCATACTCAAAGTATAATTGTCCATCTACAAGACCTGGTTCGTGTCTTAGGTTTAAGGACCACTTATAAAATCCTTAAATTAATCCACATGCTTGATAATTTGATGTAATGTCATTGAGTGATTCATATTGATCAATTCAATGGACACTTCTGGATAAAGAGCATTGACTATTAGTCCTTACCATCTCCAAATTGCTGATATGGGATAGGCCACATCATAAAATGAATGATAATAGATAGTGCTATCCTGTCTGGATGTCTTGAAGTACTTCTTGAGCATTCTCAATAAGAATATTCAGAAACACATGCTTAAGGACTAGCGAGCTCTGTGCTATAATTTCATAATACATACATTATAACGAATATATTATATTAATGAACATAAAAAAAATTAATGTGTGATTGGCTTTCCAAACACACACACATATATTTCCATCAATCATGAGTTTTTCACATCATGATACCACTCCTAATACCCCATTTTACTCATAAAATTACTACATTTTCAGCTGTAATGATTGGATTTGATAACCAAGAAAATCTGGGATGATTTAACCAAACTCCAAACATAATAAAATTTGGAAGGTTAGTAAGGCAGTCCATCCTACATTCATCTCTTAAATTTCTATCATCTGGTTGGGACCCTCTTTCCAACCCTAACCTTCAAATAAGACATTATATATGACTTGCGAGTGAGTTATCCCCTGTCCCACGTTTTGTCTTCTCAATCTCAACCTACATCCATGCCATTCTAATGCAGATTGGTTATTGGAGTTTCTTGGCAATATCTCAAAGTTCAGAAAGTCTAGTCGGTGACATCTGATGATATTGGATATTATTCTTGTCAATACCTCAGCCTCCATAAACTATAAGGAAACCGAGGTGAAAATCTACTTTATAATAAGAGTGGATGATCCCATCTTGACTAGTCAATCACTTTTTTTGAATGCTTGCTACATCCTGGATAAGACTTATTTGAACCTATGATTAAGGACGTATAAACTTATAAAATAAAAAATAGCGGTTAATGTATAATGTGTGTCTCGTGTCTTTGGTATTAGGACCACTTGCACAATTGTGACATGAATCAACATCAATGACATTTAGGTATAATATCGTCTAGGGATTCATGTGGATCAATTCAATGAACTCTTTCCCAAAAGAGCACCCACCTTCTCTCCTTAGTATATATACACTAATGGCCATACAATTAGCCATACTTATCATATAAGTAGGATCATTTAGTGGCATTGTTTCTAAATATTTTGAATTCATTCTCGGGTATCCATCAAATATCAATATTTATAATACATGTCTAGAGACTAGTGATAAGTGTATTATGATGTCATTATAATTTATTAAGTCATTGTGTATATAGATGGACTTCATTACAGTCCTCACAAGAAAACATTAATAAATAAATGTTATTTCAATGAACAGTAAGATACGAAGTGATTGGCTCGTCAGCCATGTAATATTCATCATATGACATGGCCTTTCAAAAATTATGTGGTGTTTTTCACGTGTGACCAACATGTTTTACACATGTTCTCTTCCTAAGGCACCATGTCAATATCTTTCTCTTTGACCTCAAGGGGAAATCAACTATACACAAACATGTATATGTCAACAAAATTGAAAAAAAGAGATAACATGCCTTATAAACGATAAAAAAATGATCAGTTTGGGAAAATGATGTGACAATAATTTAATTTCATGGATCTTAATTAAAAAAGTTTTGCATTTATTTTCTCATGCAAAATATGAGATGATTCTAACTTTATCATCCATTTATAAATGATCACTCATCCATGGAGACTCAAAGTGAATTTTAATTTATTAAGGACATGTAAGTCAGTTGATCAATCAAGAGACTGATTGTATTGGCCTTTTAAGAGAGTGAATTTGTCTTCTATTAGCCCAAAAATCAGCTAATCATTCGTTCTCACCTAGGGTCCACATAAACTTATAAACACATTATTTTTTATAAACAAAGTAGTGGTAAATTACCACAATTCCTCCCCATCAGTATGGCAAGACCACGTTCGTAGCCCTACCAGCATTTCCTCTCCAATTCTGGCATATCCTTCTCACGCTGTGTTGTTGGTGGAATTCTTTCTGCTTGGTTGGATTCGGTGGCGTCGTTAGTGGCTATAGTGGTGCTGTTGGTGGCCATTCATAAAATTTTCAGGCATGCTTAATTGCTCAACAAATCAATCAAATTAATCTATTTCATATGATCAACAATCTACGGGCAAAAAATTCCTACGGATTGTATCATCCCTCTTACCCAATAAGCTCCATCACAAATGATCAAATATGTGAATCATCTGATAATCGAGGAAGATTCATTCCTTGGGTATTTAACGATATATATAGTACAGTGGTAACAAAACTAGCTAACTTTTTCCCGTAAAACGACACAATTTGAAGTGATCATACATCACTTATGCAAATAACCATCCAAAAGGGTGTTGTATAAACAGACAATCATCTCATTTTACAAATACTATCAATCTCTACATCCATCCTCAAGAGGAATAGAATAAATCAGGTAAAGAAGAAAAGACAAAAGAAGAACAAGAGATGGGAAGACGCCAGAGGGCTGGTCTCAATCCTGCAGAGGATAGAGAGAGAACACCTCTTCTAGCCAACTGCCATTTGCCACTTCTGATCTGGATTTTGTCCTGTTATACCCTTATTGGGCCTGCTGTCAGCCCATTATGGCCACCAAAACGGGCCAAGAAGAGTGCGGGCCCCACCAAGAATATTCCTCCCAACCTCCCCCTTCTGCTGATGGTTTAGATTCAGAGCTAGAGCCATATTTAATAATAACCCAGAATAAAAACAAAACTAACCGTCATTTCACTTAAAAAAATAAAAATATACAGCGTAGCTTTTTACAGTTGTGGCTCAAGGAGTCAGAGCTGCTGTCCTCTGCTCATTTCACTCCAATGGCGACTGAAGAAGAGAGAGAATATAGAGAGAAGAGATAGAGAGAGAGAGAAAAGAGAGAGAAAGAACGTGGATGGAAAAGGGTGTGAGCCAGTCTAGAGAGAGACTGAGTGGATCAGCCTTAACTGGGAAGAGAGAGAGAGAACGTAGAGAGAAAGGCCAGGCGAAGAAACCCTTTTGGAGAGAGAGAGGATAGAGAAAGAGAGCAAGGAAGAGAGAGAGAGAGAGAAACTGTACAAGGTAGAGATAGGGAAGAGAGTCTAGGAGAGAGAACGTGGAACCTGGCAAAGAAAGGCATTTCTAGAGAGGGAAAATAGTGAAAGAGAGCAAGGAAGAGAGAGAGAGGCTCTCCAGGGTAAAAGTGCACGAGAATGGAAGAGAGAGAAAGTTTAGAAGATAGTTATAGGGGAGACAAAGGCTGGACAGGAAAGCGAGGGAGATAGAAATAGTAGACGATAGAGATAGTGGACACAAAGCCTGGAGAGAAGAGAGAGAAAGTGCAGAAGATGGGTGTTGGAGACACGTAGAGAGAGAAAGTGTAGAATACAAGAATCGGGAAGAGAGAGAAATAGAATAAGAAGTGTATATGAAGACTGAGGAGCAAGATCAACAGAGAGTAAAACTATGGAACTTGGAGACTGAGCAAGATCAAGAGAGAGAGAGTGAAGAACACAAAGACTGGGAGACAAGCGTACAGAAGACGGACATTGTAGAGAGAGAAAGAAAGAGAGACACCAAAAGAGAGAGAAAGTAGGATAGCTAGACAGAGAAGTGTAGAGAGAGAAAGGAGGATAGATGGAGAGAGAAGTATAGAGTTGGAGAAGGAGATAGAGAGATAGAAGGTTGGAGAGAGAAGATTGAGAGACAAGTATACAGAGAGAGAAGGGTAGAGACAGAAATGTAGAGAGAGAGGAGGAGATTGAGAGTGATAGAAGGGTAGAGAGAGAGACATGGGTACAGAGAGAAGGAGATTGAGACTGATAGATGTGTAGAGAGAGAGAGCAACTGTAGAGAGACAAGGAGATTGAGAGTGATAAATAGTTTAGAGAGAGAGCAACGGTAGAGAGACAAGGAGGTTGAGAGTGATAGAAGTCTACACAGAGAAGGAGATTGAGACTACAGATGTGCAGAGAGAGAGAGAGCAAGTATAGAGAGAGAAGTGTAGAGAGAGAAAGCAAGTGTAGAGAGAGAAAATATGTAGAGAGAGAAGTGCAGATAGATGGAGAAGTGTAGACAGACAGTATGTAGAGAGAGAAGGGTAGACAGAGAGAGCGAAATGTAGAGAGAGAATTCAAGAGAGAAAGAACGAAGTGTAGAGAGAGAGAGAGAAGGGTCGAAAGAGAGAGCGAAGTGTAGAGAGAGAGAGAGAAGGGTCGAAAGAGAGAGCGAAGTGTAGACAGAGAGAATTTGAGAGAGAGAACGAAGTGTAGAAAGAGAGAAAGGTCGACAGAGAGAGCGAAGCGTAGAGAGGGAGAAATCTAGAGAGCGAATGAACTCTAGAGATAGAGAGAAGGGTAGACAGAGAGAGCAAAGTGTGGAGAGAGGTAGAGAGAGAAGGGTAGACAGAGAGCGAAGTGTAGAGAGAGAGAGAAGGGCAGACAGACTGAGCAAAGGGTAGAGAGAGAGAGAGAAGTGTCGAGAGAGAGCGAAGTGTCGAGAGAAAGAAGTGTAGAGAGCAAAGCGTAGAGAGAGAGAAGGGTATAGAGAGAGAAGGGTACAGAGAGAGAAGGGTACAGAGAGAGAAGGGTATAGAGAGAGAAGTGTAGAGAGAGAGAGAGAAGGGTAGAGAGAGACAGAGAAGTGTAGAGAGAGATAGAGAAGGATAGAGAGAGACAGAGAAGGATATATAGAGAGAGAGAGAGAGAGGGTAGAGAGAGACAGAGAAGGATATAGAGAGAGAGAGAAAAAAAAAAAAAGGGTAGAGAGAGAGAGAGAGAGAAATCATCCGAAGAAGCCGGTCTGGCTCCATACGGCGTCCCTGACCCTGCTCAAGTCCCTCCCTTTGAGCGTCCTCCCCGCCCCTTCCACCACCGATTGCGACCTCCTCTCTCCTCCCCTCGCCATGAAATACTCGTGCGCCGCCATCTCCCCCCCCATCTCCTCCCCCCCCATCTCCCCCCCCCTCCGCCGCCCCTCCGGCACGCTCACCGGCGCCGCCCCCCGCCGCCGCCCCTCCCCCCTCCGCACCACGTGTCGCCCCCCCAACCCCTCCACCTCAAGCGCTGACGTCAGCCCCCGCCGCCGCCGCCCCGCCCCCCCGCCTCTCCCCCTCCCCCGCCGCCGCCGCCGCCGGCGCCGCCGGCTCCGCCGCCGTCCAGATGTCCTCCTCCGATAGGTCCACGTCGTCCTCCTCCTCCCCCCCGCATGCCCCCCCCTCGTACCCCCCCAGAAATCTCCCCCCTCTCTGCATGGGATCAGAGAGACTGGCACAGCCCTAGAGAGAGAAACTCGCGGTCTCGATCCCCTCCCCACCCCCTTATTTATTCACACCCAAAAGTAATTTCCCTCAAATTTTCACCCAAAATTAATTTCCCTATAGAGAGAAACTCGCGGTCTAAATCCCCCCCCCCCTTTTATATATTCCCACCCAAAAGTAATTTCCCTCGAATTTTCACCCTAAATTAATCTCCCAAGAGAGAGAAACTCGCCCTCTAAATCCCCCCTTATTTATTTCCCAAGCAAAATTAATTTTCCTCTAATTTCAACCCAAAATTAATATCCCTGGAGAGAGAAACTCGCGGTCTAAATCCCCCCTCCCCTTTATTTATTCCCACCCAGAACTAATTTCCCTCCAATTTTCACCCAATATTAAGTTCTCTAGAGAGAGAAACTTACCCTCTAAATCCCCCCATATTTATTCCCACCCAAAATTAATTTCCCAAGAGAGAGAAACTCGCGGTCTAAATCCCCCTTTTTTATTCCCACCCAAATTAATTTCCCTCGAATTTTCACCCAAAATTAATTTCCCTAGAGATAGAAACTCGCCATCTCTAAATCCCCTCGTTAATTTCCCTCTAGAGAGAAACTCGCCCTCTAAATCCCCCCTCCCCCTTATTTATTCCCACCCAGAACTAATTTCCCTCCAATTTTCACCCAAAATTAGTTTCCCTAGAGAGAGAAACTCGCGATCTAAATCCCCCCATTATATATTCCCACCCAAAATTAATTTCCCTAGAGAGAGAAACTCGCCCTCTTAATCCCCCCCTTATTTATTTCCCACCAAAAATAATTTCCCTCGAATTTTCACCTAAAATTAATCTCCCTAGAGAGAGAAACTCGCCCTCTAAATCCCCCCCCCTTTATTTATTTCCCAGCGAAAACTAATTTCCCTCGAATTTTCGATCGCTACGTACCCTCCCCGTGCCTCGCACAACGTACTCTCCACGGCTCCCGTCCACGTGTTCCCTTCTCGGAGGGCGGGCTCGTGCGAGGCGATTTGCACGGGGGGCCCATGCGCAGATTCCTTCCCCCCAATTATAAGGGCCTGTTGGGCCGTACTTCGTCCGGGGACTAGGGAGATGACGTGGACCAACTAATGGCTGCCGCGTGGCGGGCCGACCGAAGATTCCGGCGCTTTTTAATTGACGGACGGCAGAATTCTAGGTGCCAATTATTGGGGAGAACGTGGCGAGCATCTGGCCGTCGGTTTTTGATCGGACGGCTGAGATTGCTTCTGCCAGAGGACAAGGGGGTTGGCGTTGTCTTGTATCTAATCCCCTGGATGATTGGGAGAAGGACGACCGTCAGATCTGTGGGGACCCTGTTGAGATACAGTGGACTCGCGACACTAGTCACTTAATCTGGACCCAGCATCTGGGATACCATAAATGGGAAGTCTACCATACCGATATCTGTCGGTTGACGATAGTGGATATCAGTTGCTACATAATCTATATCTGATACTGTTATCAGTTCCCTTTGTAGGGTTTGATTTCTATTTTAATGCATGGTTAAGATAATCTAACAACTGCCAAGTTAATTGATCGATGTCAGATAAGTTAATTGTATGGTAAAAGATGTCTACATCAGATTCTGTACCGAGCAGATGCCGTGACAGAATTCAGAAATGAAAAATTCTATGCTGGCTTTACAGATATCTGGATTTCAGATGATAATCTTAGATATCGGTCGCTGCATTGCCAATATCTGATA
>NC_135843.1:12921133-13038633 GCF_029677425.1 Wolffia australiana | reverse complement strand
AGCGAGGGAAGAGGATGAATAATATGATGACAACCTGATATAAACTTTAATAAACCATATTACATCTTCATGTTTTCAGGTAAAATATGATTGGTTGTTTTTATTTGTCCTGTCAATGTATAGAATTATTTTTGTAAGTGAAAACCATATATAAGAAAATGAAGAAAAAGTAAAGAATATGAAGGTATTAGAATCTGATATTTTGCAAAATTAGACTATGGTAAATTGGAATTCAATAATAACATGCATTTTAGTACTTAATTTCTAGGAGACACGTCTGACACCATAAAAAAGAAAAATAGTTCTTAGAAAATAATAATAAAAGGGGAATAATAAGAATGCATGCATATATTAATATTATGATTGTTGCATTAAAAATATGGATTTATTATCCCATATCATATTTATGCCTCCCACAATAATGTGTTATCTTTATTAATTTAGTAAACATAGATATTTACCCAAATGCATAAAAGGCATAAAATTTCCACAAATATTTAATAAATAATGTATGATCTTATTCAATAAATAAACAAGAAATATTTTTTTTCCAATATTTTAAACTTGATAAATTATTATAAAATTTAGTCAATACCGGAAATTAAATTTCATACCTACTACCACTTAACATTTGACAGGCCAAGTCATACATGATTGATGTAAAATTGGAACCACGGACCTAAGACATAACGGTATCCTCATCCTTATAATTCAAACTTTAAAAGTTTATTATTTTATCCATTCACATTGCTCTCAAGATTCAAATTTATTCATAAAAATGAGGATACTAAGTAGTAACTAAAATTCATAACATGAGTTTCTCTATTCATTTATTGACTCTCTATGTTTCTACGAATGTCTTTCCCTATTTGGCCATGATGTGGCGGAAGTAAAACATCATTGACTAAAAATTGACCTGTACGTTTAGGACTTAGTTATTTTAAAATATTGATTTAACATAATCTTTGTCATCATAAACCAAATGCCTTTTCATCCAACACTAGAAATCATTTCCATAAAATTAAAAAAATATAATTTGTGTATTTTATTAGAAAAATCATTCTTGAATTACTGAATTTTTTCCAATATAATATATATTTAAATAATTAGGTACATAAAATTACCATTCTCTGTGAATGTTTTATCATAATATTTCATCACAAAAGTCAATTCAAACATGTAGAATTTTTTACTATTGATATATTATATGCTTTTAATAACTTCACAATGATCCTAGCATCATAATATAAATTTAACCCATTGATTTTGGTTTAAATATAAACTATCGATATGTGAATGTGAAAATTAGGTGATAAGGCAATACATTTAGCTCCACATATTTTTCTTTAGATCATACTTTACTTTATTTTCTTTCGAACTTATAAGATTTAATAATGAGTTAAAATTTTCCATTTATGAATCATACTTATTTTTCCATTCACTTTAAACTTATTCAATATAATATTCATCTAAATGATAAATCTAGGAACCATAAGTTAATACTCTAGCATTAATGCTTCATCTATATCGTCGGTTTTATTTTAGATCAACTTTAACGTAAAAATAATATCATTGAGGTCTATAGGATTTATAAAAATAATTAGTTTTATCTAAGTTATTTTATTTAGAGGAAATTATCCAATGATTAAATAAATCAATGATGCATGAGCTAGTTCCAGTCTTCTTGAATGCATTAAAAAATATTTTTATTTGGAGTGATCCTTATATAAATGAATTGATGTTTTAACTTTGGAGTCATCCTAATTTTTCCACCAAAGCTTTCTTATAATGGATAATATATAAGAAAAATTCCAAACCATATATGATGTGTTTGCAGAAAGGATATGCACCCGCTTCAGCTTCCTTTTTGATTCCTTTCCATAAAATTTAATGTTATTCTAAAATAGTTAAGATGAATGGGCACGTAGTAACATGTTCCTAAAGTGTAAAGAATTCTAATAGTGGGGAGATAAACTCACAACAAACTGACTTGCGGATGACAGATAGTATGAGGTCATCTGATGGCGCATGCCATCGAAGATCATCGACAACGTCATCGGCGCCGTCTGCCACCGTCGTCGAAGATCGGGTGAAATCGCTCGATTGATTGCGTTTTGTCTTTTCGTCGTTCTTTCTCGTGTTTCGTGTTTTTCTCGACTCTTCGATGCGTTTACGTCGCGTTTGCGACACGTTTCGCACGTCCCTCATCGTCGACACGGGAAGGGTCCTTAGCCATTTTGGACTCCTTCCTTGTGCCTTTTCTCTTGTTTCCTTTCTTTTTATTTTGTTTTAAATTCCCCCTTTTATCATGTAATGAGGGGGCCAATTATATAAGGGCCCCCTTAATGGACCCCTTTTCCCCTTTTGGTTGACCCAATTTGGGGGCCCATTTCCTCTCCCCTTTATAAGGGAAGAGGGGATGCCCTAAAAGAATGAGACTAGGAGAAAATTAAGTTGATGTTATGTTTTTTTCGTTCTGGTCTCACCCCTCTATCAAGAGCGAAAGAAGAGGGGTGGAAGAGGAGGCGACGAAAGAGAGTAACCAAGAAGGAGGAAATAAGGATAGAGGTTGGGAGAATCAACGATTGGAGACGGGGGGGGGGGGGGGGAGCAACCAATCGAGCCGCCGTTAGCTCTCTGGCGTCCGTCCGCCACACCCACTCCAACTGCCGCAACCGTCAACAATCCCCTACACGACGAGGTATGCCATCCTCTCCCGTCGCTCGTTTATTTACCTTTTGCAGTATATTTTCATCTCAACTCCACCGCACTCGAGCTAGGGAGGTGAGAGAGGCAAATTGAGAGAAACTATGATATTTGAGTGTCTTCCGGTACGGATGAGACCGTCCGTTACGTGCGAGCCCTATGGATTGATTCCATTCGGCAGTAGACACCTTTGTCGCTCTGACAAGGTTCGAGAGTCATCCAAGCTTGGAGCTCGGCGCCTCCCTCGAGTCGGAGTCTGCAGGTACGACACGTAGGACACCCATTCATCACGTCGTAGTTACAAAACCCCTTAGGGTTATATCCGTCGGACGAAGACACCATCGACGTTCGATACCATCATCCTTTATCGGCACCGAACCATCATATTTGGTGTCGACCGGACGACGTCCGACATCATCATCCCACCAATCACACTTGTACATTGTGTTCAAGTTCACTGAAATATTTCATTATTATTCTCACATGATGTTTACCATGAAATCTTAGAATGTATGAAATTACTAAGTGAATTATGATGAGACCAAATATAGTGATTAATAGTATTTAAACATGTGTTCCAAATATTTTTATAGGAAAGGGACCTTCTATATGGAGATCAAAATACCCATAAATAAAAACACTATCTGATCCTATTTATACTTAAAAGTATGGCTGATCTTGTGGCACAAAATAAATATGTTTTATGTATGACTATGTTTTGACTAGTACTTACTTGTCCCTAATCATGAGAGTAAAAAACTCATAGGATTGGTGGGGTCTCTTTAGGGAAAGAGTTGATTGAGTTGGTATGTATGAATCCCTAAAGAGTTGACTCAGTTGATTCATGTCACAATTAAATAAGTGGTCCTATGACATGTGACACCAAATACATACTGTTTATGTATGACTATGAATTGACAAAAACTTACATGTCCCTAATCAATAGAGTCAAATAGCTCTCAGCATGAATATACAAAAGAAGTGCACAAAGGTGATTAAGTGGTCTAGATGGTATTGTCCGCCCTTAGTATAAATGGATATAGAATCGAGGAAGAATATGCATACAATTCCATTGCCACGGTAGTGGAGATGTTGGAGAGAAGGCTCCAACGATTTAAATTATTCATCAGTACTAATTGGAATGAAATATTAGGGTTTAATGATTAACCATATCCTAAAGCATTTGGGAGCCTCATGATTAATATAGAGTAACCGATGATGGTAAAGGTTCCATGAGATAGTTAATATAATATCTTCTAGAGCACAAGGCTAGTAACACACATGCTGAAAACTAAACATGTCGATTGGGTTAAATCCATCATTGGTTAATTAATCCACATGCTGATATAGTAAATTAATAAGGCTGGTGAATAAATTGTATTGGGCCATTAAAGTCATTTACTAGACTAACACATGAGCCTTAGAATTTCTTGCACAATATCAATGGACAGTGGTGGGTATTATTAAGTTATAAGTGATTTAGAATGATGTCCAAATTAAATATAAATAGAGAGGGTCCCATTTTATGTGCCCATTCCAGCAAGAGATGATGCCCCCACCTTCTCCCTTCGAAACCTCTTCCACAGGTGCCACTATACAGTGAGAAGATAAACTTGATCTTTATGAAGGATTGAAGAAGCTCAAGATTGAGGAGATCCCGTTTCTATCAATCATGTGGTACGTCTAGAGGATGGTCATGTAAAAAATTATAAGATATTCTTCCTGGGAGAAGAGAGAGTTGAATTGGTTCAGCACAAGGTCATGAGATCTTAAGTTTCATAGTTTAATCCAATTCAATTTTCAGAATTTATGTTGTGCAAATCATTTCCAGTTATTCTTTTAAGCCCACAATGCCTGATAGACTAGTGGAGAAAACACAAGGTACGATCTACAAATATACAAATTATCATATCATTGATGATAGAGGACAAAACTTGACTCTTTAACAATTTTGTGTCATGTGCGAGGATAATTTGTGGAATTAGGTCCCGTGTGATTGTCCTCCAAGTGTGGCCCTAGAAGTGAAGCCAATAATACAATAATGTGACCCTCATTGGCATTTCCCAGTACTCCTTCACCCATATCTTCTAGTAAGATCTAGTATGCCTTCCAAGGAAAGCACCTAGAATGTGAGTGCCAATGATAACTAGGACACTAATCAATTATACTAGATACGTAGGCTTTCATAGGAAATTTGATTGTGAACAATATTAAAAACCTTAGGCTTAGTGTAGAGAACCATGTCGATATGAGCTGTCTAATGGTTTGGAGACAACTTTTAGGTTATAAAATTGGTGTGCATATTCTAAATATCATCAATGATTAACATTAAAATATGACTATTTCTCAAATTTTCAGAATGGGTGACAAGTACATAAGGTATTAGCTACATAGGGCATGCTTTTTAAACACATTCTCAGACACAAACACAATTGATGAGAACTCCTCCACATTCGTAGTCATGAACTCCATTTTCCATGTTATATTGCAAGGTCTAGTGCACCTTTAGGGGCCACCATCTAGAATGAAAGTGCCAAGGATGACCAGGCACAGAGGAATCACATTAAATATATTGGCCTAACTAGAAGCGAGGGGGCTATATTGATATTTAGCATACAAGAAATCATCATATTTGGCATACAAAAAAATCAAACAAAAAAATATCAAATCATCATATTTAGCATACAAAGGTATTTACATATAACCTATCTAATATGACAGTTATAGAGATCAGCAATGATTAACATCTAAATAGCACATCTATTTTCTTCATAATTATGAGATGAAAATGCACAGACATGTATCATCAACACAAAATTTCTCCATTTTATTTGCAAGGCACAAAAAAATGTTGTTGTGGTGTTTAAAAAATGCATCGCCATGTGGCGCATTAAAAGCCTAACCAATGATGAATTTTTATTTCAACGCAGGGATACATATCAGATCACAAAAGTAGATCAAGGATGACCTAGAAATCAAATCCAATCACACTCATAAAATTTATAAAATTTAAGGATGTGAAACTTTATAAAATATGTCACAGGCACTGATGAGATGAATAAACTAAAGAAGACAAATGATCCAGATTGTGCCAACTATAAACCTTGATATCTTCTGATATTTATTGCAGATAGTGCTAAAAACTTGAGGGTAGTTTTTCTTTCTCTAGTTTATCCATCTATATTTGATATATAAGTTCATGTAATTAACTATGGAAATACATGTTTGAACTTGCTTCCTACATTGATGGGTTGGATTTTCATTTTTATTAAAGGGAAGCAACAGAAAGGAGGACTTTTCTTGGGTCTGAAAATAGCAAGGGTACTGGCATAATATAAGGACCGTAGATTCTCTTTCTTGCACTATATTATTTTCACCTTCATCAACACCATCTAACTTCATTTCATCCATTTATTCCATTAAATCATGTCCAAAATATTATCCACTTGCTATGATGTACCCTATCATTATTCCTTATCATCCTGCCAATCCAAGTTTTAGATACATATTTTATATCCATATATATATATATATAAATATATTCATAATTTTCTATGTTCCTTCGATATTCCTAGACTCCATTCTTTAGATTTTATATCCATTTATATATATTCATAATTTTCTATATTCCTTCCATATTCCTAGACTCCATTCTTTAGATCTTTATTTCTCATTCTATCTCTTCAACCACAACACTCTATCTTGCATATTTCATATTGATATTCATATTATATTATATATATATATATATATATATGTATATCACCTCCTAACTTAACCATTTTCTCTCTACCGTTTATCTTATAAGGTATCCCTTCTCACCACCTTAATCACTATTGAAAGAGTACTAACTTTCTGATCACCATTCTATAAAGATGAGACCCTTAACAATCACTAAATAGTAATATAAAAGTTAGTAAAGAATTATATTATTATTAAATTGGGTGAAATTTTAAGGGCCACAAATTAGCACCCCAATGTTGAGTTCATCAATTGAGTTCGTTGCCCGGGAATGGTCGCCATTATGGATTTTATTTCAATTGATTAATTTTAGATCACTAATATTTTTAATAATACGGAGGGAAATTTGTGAAAAGCTTCAAGAAATATGTTTATTCCATATTTTTACTTTCAGTCTTTATCTCTCTTTCTATTTATTGATTATATTGCATCATGAATGGTATAAGATCAATTAGAAAACATGAAGCTGGAAATGAATTATATAGCTAAGAAACTTATAAAGTATAGAAAACAATAACCGTGCTGAAGAAAGTGATGGATATTATGTGGCCGTCAAGCCAATCACACTACCATGTTTATTTAAGTTCATTGAATAAAATATTTGCGTTCATTATTATTCTGTGTGATGTTTATAATGAAGTCCATGAATACGTGCAATGACTTAGTGAATTATGATGAGATCATAATACAATGATCACTAGTTTTTAAACATTTATTCTAAATATTCCTATTTGATGGATAGTCTAGACGGACATCGAATTATCCGAATAGAATAGCACTAGCTGATCCTAATACGATTAGTATAGCTGATCCTATAGCTAATAGTGTGGCGACGCTAAGGACAGATAGTGGGTGCTCTTTAGAGAAAGAGTTCACTGAATTGATCCATATGAATCCATGAATGGTATTATACCTAAACGTCAATCAAGTTGATTCAAGTCACCGTTGTATGAGTGATCCACTGACCTGAGACACCAATGACATCTTGTGAGTGGACGAGTACGTTTTGACTATGACTTACGAGCCTCTAATCAAGGGATTCAAATAAGTTATAGATCGGATGTAGTAAGAAGCTTACGGAGATGATTGAGTGGTCAAGATGGGATCATCTGCCCTCGGTATAAGAGGAGATTGACTCGAAGAAGACGATGCAGAAAAATCCTTGGCCAGGGTAGTGAGGATATTGGAGAAGGCGTTCTCCAATGATCCTAGTAACGCATCAGTACTAATCGAATGACGGATTAATGTTTGACAATAAACCATACCCTAAGTCGTTCGAGAGTCTCGCGCGAATGATGGATTATACAAATACAATAACCGATGATGGTAAAGGTTCCATGCGAGAGTTTGAGACTACTCGATATCTTCTGGAGCACAAGGTGTAGCTTGGCACCCCACGGGCTGGAAACTTAACCTATCGATTGGGTTAAATCAATCCTTATTTAATTAATCTATATGTTGAATATTTAATTAATAAGGTTGGTCAATAAATGTTATTGGGCCATTAAAGTTATTAACTAGAACGATACATGGGCCTAGAGGGTCACACGCACAAGGTCATAAGGGCACTAGTGGATATATTTTACTTTGGAGGGTTTTTGAGAAAAACTTTAAGTGAAATATAAAGAGGAAAAGGGGTCTCATTTTAAGCACCCATGCAAGACTGATTTGAGAGCCTTTCCCCTCCTCCACTCTCTTCTCCACTCATCCAATGAAGAGTGTCTTCATTGTGAGGAGATCTTCAAGATTTTCAAGAAGAGTTGAAGAAGAAGACGTGGAGATCCAAGTGCCGAGTGATTGCTTGGATACTTCTCGAGGTTGGACGTGTATACGGCTTCAGAACGATCTCGGAGCGACAAAGTCAAGGGTGGAACGAGTTCCCCAAAAGGTACTTTCAATTTTTTGTTTTAAAGATTGATTGATAATCGATCGACTACACTTTCACATCCATGGAAACGTGTTTTCCATGGACGAACCAAGGCACCTAACCCAACAGAAAGTGTAATAACATAAAAAGAAGAAAATAAAAGGCAAATATAATATGAATATTATGCTACCTTAGGTTTTAAACCTGTCAGTAAAGTTAATCCCTTAGCTCCCAAGACACTATTTGAGGTGTCAAGGCTGAGGTGAATGACCCATCCTTCACGTACTCAGCCTAGTCGCCATGCCCCAGAAGGCTCACATTATTTTTGTTTGTGCTTTTATGGCTTATTTTATTTTGATGACCTTGTATGTGGGCCTATGTATTTGTAAGTTTGGGCCTATGTGTGTTTGGCCTTTTTGTTTGTGGTCTATGTGGGCCTATGTGTGGGTCCCTCCTCTCAAGAGGAGCCCATTCAACCCACCAGTGGGTCTTTTCCCTTTTTTATCTAAGGGAGGAGACCCATATTCAACCCCTGTGTATGGGGAAGTACCCTTGTTTGGGAAAAAAAGAAGAAAAAAGAGTGTTTTGTTTTTATTTTATTGTTATTTTATTTTTTGACTTATTAACAAAAATGCCATTACAACTTCGGGCATTCCTTGGGAACTCTAATTGGCTGTCGTGGCGACTGCCACCTTCATCTACCACTGTGTCGATGCTTGTTGCCGCTGCTACCGCCACTGCCGCCTTCAGCTGTCACCACTACCAATGCATGTTGCTGCCGCTACCGCTCATGCCTCTACCAGTCGCCACTCAACCCATGCCCGTCATGCACTTGAGCTTCCCCACATGACACCTGCGTGAGCTGCCCCACGCGTTGCCTGCTTGCGTCACCTCGCGCATCGTCTGCCTGCTGCACGCTCGCCATTACCACACTCCCCGCACCTGAGCCACCCCCCCAACAACACCCGCACCGGAGGCGCCTCGCGCGCTGCTCGCCTGCATCACCCCCAAACACTACTCACCTGCACTGCCTGTGCTAACCCCGTGCGCTACCCTGGCGCGTGTCTAAGCGCTGCCACACTGCCCTCGCACTACCGCACTACCCCTCGATGCCTATATTGCCACTACTATTGACTGGGTAGCTATTGGGCTGCCTGCACCACCCCGCTATTGCCCCGTGCCACAATTGTCTGTACCGTGCCACCGTCGTGCCACACCACTAACACTACTCGTGCCTCCGTCTGCGCTGCGGCCCGTGCACAGTCCTTGGCACTGTCAACACTCGTCATCATCGACGCTCTACTACCAGCCACGTCACTGACATATCACACGACAATTTATATTGTCACTGTCATAGGTGACCGGATCACGTCTATCTTGGTACACTTGCTTCCCTCCCTATTTACATGTTCGTTATTTCCTTTAGTGCCTCCCAAACCTGTCTCCATCGTCGGGGTTAGGATCAGGTTATATAGGTTGATCACTCTGAGATTTAGTGTCTTTGCCAGTACATTCCTCGTTGGATTCCTAAAGGGTGTGTGCACTAGCGACATTAGTCGTGTTGGCATTATCGGTATTCAACTCAACGACCAGGTCATTGGGGGCCTAGTGGCATTCCCAGGTTCGCCTTACTGTGGATTGCTGGTCGCTGGTGTCATTGATGACTTGATGTTTCTTCTCGTTGATTTTCCAATTGCATACACATCGGCATCTTCAATGCGTTTTTTACTGCCTAGTTGACGCCGGAACGATCAATTTTTATTCCTTCTTATGATCAGTTGTATAGGAATGTGCTAGAAAAACAACACAAGATGGAATAAATATAAGCTCAAATGCTAGGAATGATCCAGGAATTCACGAAGGAGATGGATCATATGAGAGGGGACTAGAATGTAGGGGGGGACACCCAAAAATGGCAGAATGGACAAAAATGGATCCCACATCCATGAATCATGTCCTCTCCCAACTCAGCCTATAATTAATTATATCAATTTCTATCTCATAGTCAGTACTGGTTTATCAAAAAGGAATCATTAAACCATGCATCCATATATTTAGTTGATAAATGGAAACGCTTTAATAGTTTATCGGAACACGAATAAACAGATTAAAAAGAAATTCCTGATGAAGAATTATTAAAAAATAAAATGGAAGATTATTAGCATAAATACAACACATTCTATTCCATTCCCAGATGATCAAAAAGATTATCAGCATAAATTTAATTCTCAAGAATAAAACCTCTTGTAAAATTTGTTTTAAAGAAAAAATATTACATATCACTACTCACGCAAAGTTATTGAAAATTTAATGTAATCCCAGTGAAAAAGATAAATCAATAAATCATATGCTAATTATTCATTCTTTTTATAAAAACCTTATTGCAAATTTTAGGATCCCTAGATTCCATCTAATTAACAGCAAAATAGGAGGAAAGATTTTTCCAAGTCATTGCTTAATTTTAGAGCAAGTGTTAACAATTAACACTATATGATATTGTTAGGGCCCTAACTAGACAGCATTCCCTGCTCAGAGGCCTATGTGCTTATTGGGAGGCCGTGTTTGCATTGTAGACTCACGATATTAAAGGACTGAGTCATTATGGGTAGTGATGCCCAAACCTGATCTTTCAGGCCATTGTCCCTGTATGTGGTGATACACTACAGACGGTGCGCGTACCCATCCATGCCGAAGGTGGGACGGATCAGGTGAAGTGCGCACGTGCTAGGTGCACGGGTCCACAAGCGTGAGCACACGCGCCCCAAACGCCGCGCGCCACACCCGAGCACCAAGCACCGCGCGAGAGCGGGAAGGGCTGCACGCGGGCGCAGGACACGCAAGTCGGGAGGCGTGCCACGAGTGTAGCGCGCGGAGTTGTGCGGGGTGCTGCACAGCGGCCACCCAGGCAGCGCGCGCATTGCGTGTGCGGGGTGCGGGTAGGGAGACATTCCGCCAAGAGACTAAGGTATGTGGCGCACTGAGAGCGCCGAGGCGGCACAGAGGGTGCGAAGCGCTCTCGCGGGTAGTGTTGGGCGCGCAACGCCTAGCTAGGGGCGTTGAATGCGGCGGCGCCGTGCAGACTGCATGCAAAGGTGTCGGCACGGGTGCTGGTGGCGTGTGTGATCACCAAGGCACATGTGTAGGGGCAGAGCAAGCGCGCGCGCAAAGCGGTGGCGTCGAGGTGGAGAGGTGTCACTACCTTGGCGCAAGGCGCCGCGTCTCGTTCGTTTGTATCACCCCTCATCTTCCCCCATGTAATTGTCCCAACTACGATGTAACCTTTATGATATGAATGCAATGGCCCAATTCCCTGACGGGGCTGCATCCCCACCATCTCCTCTAACCCCTTCTATGTGATCTTAAGCAATTGCAAAGACTTCCGCTGCAAAAGATCAAGGCTGCTCAGTGTTTTGATATGAGCACTGAGGTCGGTACACATCAGATTCGAGCAAGAGACCTAGCTCAGGATTTGACCGTGTGACAATTACTTAATTAAAAAGATAAATTTTACAATTGGAGATTTGGATCTATCTTTATATGAATTCGATTATCAGAAGGTTCTATTAGCCAATCCTATGTATTATTTTAATTTAACTTAGGTATAAATTAGGATGAGATATACTAATGTAGTAATTAGGAAGAACTTGAGAAAGTGATAATAAATGATACACTGAAAGGTGAAAAGACAGGGATAAAGTGATATTATAGAATACGTTGTGATGTCGGACGTCGTCGATGGCATCGTCCGACGAGTACGTCAGTAAGTGAATGTAACTACGTGATGCAAAATGACCTAGGTGAAGTGTACGTGCAGGGGCCGACGAGTGGGGATTTGCTGAATTCCAAGCTTTGGGGCGGGTGACCGATGACGACAACGGTGACCTTCTGACCCTCGTTAGAGCGACGACAATGACTATGATGCCAAACAGAATAAATCTGTAGGGGATCGCACGTAACGCACGGACTCGGTCCGTGCATGGGGATGCTCAACTCGTAGTTTTCTTAGTAATTCACTCACCTATCTAGCCCGAGCGTGGTGGAGCACAGTTGAAAATATACTGTAACAAGTAATATAACTAACAAGCACGGGGACGGCCTACCTTGTTGGTGGCGGCGTTTGTCGTCTGTGCCTTCACTGGGCACGGCCGGTACGGGCAACTACGTAGAGGCGTGCCATTGATGGGCACAGCTAGGCTCGACTGGGGGTAGTGTCGCAGCGCAGGAGCATAATGAAGGAGGTCGGAGGCGAGAGGTACATCGGCGAGACGGCCTGAGCGATCAACCAAACCTGCCAGGTGCGATTGGGAGATGATCTGGAGCAGTGGGGTCAAGCAGCAGACGTGAGCAGCAAATGGTTGGCAAAGCAGCAACGTATCAGCTAGGCTCACTAGCACCCCAGGCAATTTGCACGTTCGGTAGGCGATCGGGAAGCACACTTGGCAGATACCTTAGGGCGGGCAACCGGATTTTCACTAGCGTCCAACGGTGCGGACGTGCAGCTAAGGTGTCTGCGGGTCTTTCCGGTGATTCAGATCGGACCGACGGCGTCCGTGGGGACTGTCTGGTGGTCCGTCTAGCCTTTGAGGATGCCCGCGGGATTGTACCGCAGTGCGGTCAGGTTAACCCACGTTAGGGAGATCTAAAGGCAGTCTTCGTGGTGTTGCAAGGATTGCGATCCAACGCCGCAGCTTCGGCAGCCTCAAAAAAAGGGGGGGGGGAATGGCCGTCTTCGGTGTAGCGGATCAAGCGTGTTCACGTCTCAGTGATGGTCCGCGTGATGGCGGATCATGAACGTACTTGCAATGGTTGGCGTCCTCCGTAGGCCGGCTGCACGCATTGATGTGAGTAGTGCGATCGATCGACTTATCAGATGGGTTCACTACACGAATGAACGACTGCACGGTCGTCAGTTAATGATACGGCGACCAAGTTTGCGATCTGGTGATGTGGCGTGGTCGATGGTGAGTTCCAGCGGTGGATTTTGAGAGCAGTAAGACTCTCTCGCAGTCCTTACCTTCCCATTTCTCCACTTCCCTTCTCCTCTTCTTCTGATCCTTCTCTTCCTCACCCTTCTTCTTCTTCTTCTTTCTCCTCCTTCTTCCTCTCTTCTCCTTGGTGAGACCTAGATGAATGGTAACTGCCAAAATACAAATCCAGATCTAAAATAGGATGTGGTCCCATCATGGCCTTATATAGGGCCATGATGGGCCCTTACAAGGAGTCCAAAAAGGGAAGTCCAATAAGAATCTCCCCCCCCATTTACAACATAAATAAGAAAATAAAAAAATAAAATGACGTGAAAATGAAAAAGATACGCTTGGATACGAAAACATGGTGATATGGATGCGTCACGACGAGTAGTGGCACTCATCGTGACGAACACAAAACAGAGATTAAACCAACGAAAACAGATAACAAAAAATGCGAACACATGTTCTACCCTGAGTACTTAAACCCGGGCGTCGTCACGGATGCTTTGGCGTGACGGTCGGGTTGGACATGGACCTGCGGTGATGCTGTTGTTGACGATGACGGCGCCCCTGATGATTCGTTGTCATTGTCTGGACACGCTCCATCACGTTGAAAGGTGAAAAGATACATCATAAGTAGACTTAAAGTGAGTGAGGTAGAAATTAGGTGATGTGTCATAATAAAATAGAGTTCGGAAGAACTAGAGAACAATATATGTAAGATATTCACTAGATAAGATTTTTTATATTGTTACTCTGATTATTATTTTGCATAGATATTATAGGTAGTGAATATTTAGGGTGATGAAATCTATTTATAGAATTATAATGAAAGAATATATTAAGATAGGTAGTGGAAGAGTGATTTTAGATTTTAATTAATACATAAGAGTATTAATCTGTAGAAAGGCGACATCTTTAGTTTGATTATTTATTATTATTGATAGTTAGGTTATATGTAAGATATGAGGGCTAAATATATTATTGAAGGAGGACTAAGATGTTAGGAGATAGATATGAATGAGTGTATTTTATTTTTAATAAGATACAATATGAATGATAGAGAGAAAAAGGAAAAAAAATTAAAAGATAGTATGAAGAGGTTGATTAATTATATACATAGATTAATGGAGTGAAGTGAGATTAGATTCATGATTGGAATTTAAGGAGAAAGTGGATATTAATTTCGAGGATAACTTTACAGATTAGGTAGAGAGAAGGAAGTACAAGATAGTAGAGAACAAAAAAAGGGACTAGGAGTTTGATTATATATATATTAATATGATTAGGGAGATATATTTTTCTAGAGGAATACGGTTTACATAGATTTCAATATTTTTTGGTTTTTTATATAATTTAAAATCAACAAAAGGAAATATAATTAGGTAAATTAGAATGACGCTAAGGTACTCAATGATATGCTTTGAAGAGGTTACTCCACTGAATCAAATCGAAACACAATCACAAGCTGCCAATACAAGGGATTCAATGCACCAAAGAAGATTATAAATCTACCAAAGAAGAGGTAATAATCCACCAGAATCATGTTGATGCAGATGAGGTAAGAATGGGAGAAATGATTGCCGTCCCCATTCTTTTCCCATCTCTACCCCCAATCCTCTGTGATGGTGAAACTCTAATATGTCTTAAAGCTTCCTCTATGCCTTCTTGAGCACTCCCGGCTGTCCCCCATCAACCACAATAGTTTTTGTTTTAGTTTAGACATCACTCATGATATTAACAAAAACTTCCAACTTACATATTCCGTGACAAAAATTAATTATGGTAAGAGGCCCATCCATGCGGTGGAAAAAATAACTGTTTCAGAGTTTTAAAGATTACGCATGAGTGAAATAAGTTTAGGAGTGACAAAATATGTTTAGATTTTTTTATTTTAAAAAATATATAAAAAACTAAATATTTTTCAATCCCAACAAAAAGGAAGAAAAAGAAGAATAAAAATATATTTTCTAATATTATCAAATTTTAAGTCACAAAAATTAATACCTGACTAAAATTTCAAACTAATAAAAATCAGAAATATAATTAGCTAATTTTAATTGATTATAAGAGATTTATTAAAGAATAAAATTATGAGAAAAGATGGCGACAAACAATGAGTAGTTTTTTTGCCTTTTTATAATGTTTTATATAAATGGAACGAATGAATATCTAATACTGTATCGAACAAAATAAATATTTTAAATTTTATAACTTTTGAGGGATTTTGTGAGAATTAGTTTCAACACAAAAAGTGTAAATCCTAGTTAATTTGTTTCTTAATATTGTTTAAATTTTAAATGTTGATAAGTATCTTTTTTTTGAGATTGCTTGCTGTCCACGGCAACAGTCGTAGGTAGTGGGCAGCCGTGATGGGTGTCAGTCACATAGAGTTAGGCTCTTGAATAAATGATTTCTGATAGAGTTTCAGACCTGCGTGACTAACCATAGACTGTGCAAAAAACTGGGATTCTTTGGTCAAATCATAAAGGTCAAGGTAGACACCCTTAATGTGATAGTCAGTTCCTAGTTGCAGGTGTCTAGTGTATGTGACACAGTCCCTAGTAGTGAGTGCGCACATACTGCTGAAGACATTGAATATAATCTGATTTTAGAGGGGAAAATTTTAAAAAAATTATGAATTTTTTGGAAGACATAAAACTTTAAGGTTTACAGAGAGAAATTCAATGGACAACATAGACATAAACATGCACATTAATCAAGTGGTGGAAAATGAAGCGGAGGAAAATGATGGGGGTAATCAAGAAGATACTGACCTAGGTCGCTAAAGTATTGATGCTACTATGTTGAGCCTTCAATGCCTCTCCCAAAACTTGGATCCTTATAGTTCACTAAGATTGTGCATTTTCTCTATATTAAAATGATGAACAAAGGATGGAGTTTAATTCAAATAAGAATTATGTCCTGTAAGAGAAAATGGTGATTTATTGATGCAAGGAGAAAAAGGGAAGCTTACACCATGAACTGGACCAAAGGAGAGGCACCAAAAATCATACTGACCTAAACAAGAGACTAAAATAAAGAATACCATTTTGGAGCCCATTTAAGAACTTTTAAGATCTAGGTCAAGTAAACACAGGAGTTGTGGATCCAACCCAGAACAGAAAATCAGAGTGCATAATTCTGTATCTGGAAAAGAAGATGTGTATTCAAGCTGGAGATCAAGTCATAATCACCCTAGAACTAAATGCAAGGGCTACGAGAGATAGTACACTTTTGATTCAATCTCTTTCCCTCCTTATATCTCACGTTATATATCTGCTGCCAACATATTGTTGATGGACTATTGCATCCAGTTTGGTTGAGGCACTCTTCCTCTAACACAGTGGGAGAGAGAGTGTTCAATTTTCATAAAGATTATTGGAGATAAAGCACTACCTGCCGTAGGGGGAAGTGACAATGATGTTTAAGCAATCTATGGTCTTTTTTCATTTCAATTGTTAGTCTTTTACTTCAGGTCAAACTTGTTGGGTTCTGGGCCATAATTGGAAGCTTGCAAAAAAACTTTTTGATGCATCAGAAGCTGATTCAGTTCAATAATGATCTTTAAAACAGAGAAAACGTTGTGTACCTTTTGGGGAACTGGTTCCATCCTTGAGTTGCTCCCTGGGAGAGTTTCATGAAGCTGTTTACATGTCCAGCCTCTAGAACTATCCGCGTGGTCAAAGGACTCTTGTATCTCTTCTCTTTATTCTTTAAATTCCCTTGAAGATATTGTTTATCTCCTCACCATCTATATGCACTTGTTGAATGAGTGGAAAAGGAGAGAAAGAAGAAATAAAGGGGGGGGGGGATACCCAGATCTGGTCGGCATGGACACCTAAAGTAGGTGTCTGAAAAATTAGGAGTGGGAGCAAATGAAGCAATGATTTAAGAACCAAATGTATTTGCATGGATTGCACAGATTGCACGGAACTAGATAAAGATGCTGCCTCTAGAGATGAGTTTCCATTCAATCCAAAGATCTCTCTAGTGACTCCTCCTAACCAGACATAGAATATCATATCAACGAGTTATGTTATGGTGTAAGCCCTGACTTTGTCACCTAATCCAAGCAATACAAGGCGCTTGCTTACGGCCATTCCCTCCTAGCGTTGGATGCAAATATAGAAAACTACCCATGGAGGTTGGTTCTGAAAGATAGATAGGCTGGTTTTGTTTTTGCTTCCTTTGAGCTACCAAACTATTTCATTAGAAGCTATGGGTAAATTCATCAATCTATTTACCCATTAATAAAGTGTACCTTCCGACGTCCTTTAACCTTAGGCCTAAATATTATTCTAGTTAATGACTTTCAAGGCCTAATAACATTTATTGGCCAACGTCATTACTTTGATACAACCTTAATAATTAAATAATGATCAATTTAACCCAATCAATAGGTTAATTTTTTAGCCCGAGTGATGCCAAGCTATACCTTCTGCTATAAAAGACATATAATAGTACTAAAAGTTTCTCATAGGACCTTTACCATCATCTGTTACCATTTATGTATAGTTCTTCATCCGTGCAAGACTCAGGAATGAATGACAGTATGGTAAGTTATTAAACCCTAATCCATCATTCAGTTATTATTGATGCATACTCGGGATCATTGGAGAAAAACCTTTCAAATATCCCTAATACCCCAAGGAGGGAGTTGATGCATCTTCTTCCCCGAGTTAACCTCATCTTCTATAAGGGGCATACAATCCCGTCTTGACCACTTAATCACCTTCATGTATTTCTTACTATCTGCGAACTAATACTTGTTTGTATTCCATGGTTAGGGACTTGTACATCTTAGTCAACACATAGGGATCACGTATGTGAACTCTTTCTCAAAAGAGTACCAACCATATGACCTTAGTCTCCTCACTAGGATCACCACACTTATCACATAAGTAGGACTAGAGAGGGCTGCGCTATTTGGATAACTCAATGTCTGCCTCGAGTATCCAACAAATTGAAATATTTAGAATACACGCTTGATTCCATAAGTCTAATGATCATTTTATTATGATCTCATCATAATTCTATAAGTCATTGCATGTGTTCAGGGACTTCATTATAAACATAACACCATAATAATACAGAATGATATTTATTTTTAATAAACTAAAATAAATCATGAAAGTGTGATTGGCTTCATGACCACATAATAGCCATATACTTCAATTCAACAAACCATAATAAAAATTCCTCTTGATTGATCCTAGGTTAACCCAGCTATCAGCAAAATTGGCTAGTATAAGGCCAAATATGTTTGAATTTAGTTTGATTCATGTCCGACTCTATAATTTTCTTGACAAAGTCCTTAAAATTATATCTGAAGCTTAGTTTGATTTACCGTGATTTACATTCTTGCCATCATTATCTATCCATTTATCCTTTTAAAACATCACTTTCTCACTCTACACACTCATTTTCCCATCTTTCTCTCTCTCTAGAGTCAACTATTTCTCTAACCCTCGCTGGAACTTCATACATTTAGTTTTATTAGTTGAAGCTTGTTTTAAAATAAAATTAATAATTTTACAATAGTTAAATCAGTTTAAAGTATTTTGCTTTTGTTTTAGTAAGCTTGCTTTTGCTTTTGTTTTATGGTTATGACTAGAAAAAATTAGCTTGATTAGTTGAAGATTGTATTAAAATAAATTGATAGTTTTAGAACAATTAAATTAGTTTTTACTAGAAAATATCCATAAGTCCCAAAAGATATAAAAACCCTTCAAGTACATAAAAATAAAATTTAACTAGTATTTATTATCACATTGCATGCTCTCTATGGGTTTAACCCTAATTTACCATGTACATGGTTTATGAGTTGGAGAGGAGCAGATTTCCTGAAGGACTTTATTGCTTTTTGATGGAGGACCATCCACCAACCAAAGCACAAGACTGGCCTGTTGCCACCCACGAGCAACCACGTCGTGAAGCTCGAGCCGACGCAAAGGATGCATCCTTCAAGTATACAGCTTGAGGGAGGGAGTTTCCCAGATATTTTCTTTTCATCGTCTTGAATTTTTCATTACCGTGTTTTGAGGGCCTCCATGTTTTGGCCCCTCTATCTTATTTCAAAATCATGTTTATTTTGTGGCTTGATTAGGGGTTTTCTCCCCCTAAGTAGAGCCAACCCCTAGGGTCCCCCACTCTCCCCCTATAAAAGGAGAAAGGGATGCCCTAGAGAATGCGGAGAATTTCTGAATTGAATCATTGTTTTATTTGGAAGAATGCTGTGAACCCCTTCTGCAGATCGTGGAGAGAAGAAGAGCCCCCCCCCCCCCGCCACCGCCACACTTGGAGACGGGAGCCGCCACTTCCTGCCACCGCACTGCGCCAGTCTGCGACGTCCGCGCACTGCTGCTGTGCCCGCGCGCCGCCCGCCGCGTGCGCGCGCTGTTGTAATGGCCCCCCCCCGTCCGCCATGTCCGTGCGCCGCCCGCCACATCATCGTGCCGCGACCGCCCGTGTGCCGCCCCGCTGCTCGCAGCACGCGGGCGTCGCCCGCAGCGGCCTCGCACTGTCGCCCGCCTGCAGCCGCCGCAGCCCCAGCGCGCCGCCCGCCACGTCTGCGCGCTGCGACCGCCTCCCACCAGCCGCTCGCCGCACGTGCGCGCCGCCCTTTGAGTATCATTACCTCTTCCAATACATATATTCGTGTGCTCCTCCGCCAAGGTTTATCCGTCTTAAACCGTTCCTACCGTGGGATTGGGGAGAGTTCCTTTCTATTCGGACCACCCCTCGCTAGACCGGGAATTTACGGTCAGATCAAGGATACCCGCATCGTCGGTGTTCCTCGTGATCTATCAGGTCATTGGGACTCCGATCGTACGTGGCACGTACGGATCTCTGCCAGGCCCTCGCCTCACTTGGCTACGGAATTGTGCTTCTCGTTATTTCCTCAAACCGCATCATAGTGTCATCTCGTAACTGATTTAGTGCTGAATTGACCCCTACGCCGTGTGTTGCAACACGCGCCGTCGATCCCGGCCGACCGTGTTGCATCACTTTTACTTTTGGAGTTGCACTTGAGCATTTATAGCCATGTAAATGACAGTTAATAGCCCCTCTCTTTATAGAATATTAAATTATACTCTGCGCATACAACATTATATTCCACTCATTTCCCAACTGTTCTTTAGAAGACTTCCTTAACTCTCTTTATCATTTTTAACCCTTGATACAAATTATACACCATGATTTAATTGAATCGATCAAAATTTGGTTGAAATATTTTATCGATCAAAAGCTGATTTGATTCGATCTGATCAAATTTATCGATGGAATTCTACGTTAGATTGAGATTGACCTAAAGTTTTGATCGATTCGATTTGAATAATTTTAACACATCATATGGTTACTCAAAACATTAAAAAATCAAAAAAATTCAAACAGTTTGAAAAACATGGTTTAGGGGGATTGGTAGAGTGATGTCTAAACTTTGATTACCAACTTCTTTCATCCTCACTATCTTTGGATGGCAGAAGGTGAAGCCATTACGAGTAGTGACTCATTTAACCATTTGATTCATCCTAGAATTTCTGAATCAAGATGGAAGCCAAATGTAGACGTACATGTTAATTTATTTGACATATTAAAATTATTAATTCAATCGAACATTTTGATCTGATCCGATTAGAACAACCTGTTCAAATCAATTTGGATAGAACATTTGAACCAACAGTTCGAGTGGACCCAATAGGTAAATCTAGTCCAAATCAAATTTATGGCCAGGTGGTCGAGGGTTGACTAATAATGAATATCTGGAATTTCTGAATCAATACACCAGTTGAACTTGGACATATGTTTTAAGTAATTTTTCATATTTATAGGACTAACTTAATCAATATGTCAATCGGATGCCCTTAGAACAACTGTTCAAATATATTTAGGTTGAACATTCAAACTAACAATTTGATCCAACCCATTGAGTCCTTGACGGAGGACCATCCAGCTGATCGCGTTCAGACTCACCGCCAGCCCCTACGCGGAGTCCGAGCCGACGTGAAGAATCAACACTTCCACTATCAGGCTTGAAGCAACATTCGCGTTGTCTTTGTGTTCTTTTCTTTTCGTTGTTTTTGGATTGTCGGAGGCCCCTCCAGCGCGAGTACCGGCCTCCTGCGTGTGTTTTCATTTTTTTTAATTGTGATTTAGCTATCTTCTCCCCCTAAAGATCCCTTTAAAGGGGGCCCAATTGGGCCTCCCATAACTGCCCCTTCCTCTCGATAATAAAAGGGTGGATAATTGTTGAAGAACTTTCAGATCTCGTTTTGATTCCTGGCAGTTATCTTTCTTTTTCTTTTGCTCGTGTTGATCTTGACCTCCTTTTCATGGTGATTAATTCTTCCTGGTTCTCGGATTGAATCTGAAATTGTCAAGGCACCAACGGCAGATCCATCCATTCCATCGCAAGATAATTTCGACTACGGATTTAGTGAACAACGGAAGAATCTTCCTTTTTGATTAAGTTCGTGCAACAGCAGTTATCCGTCGATGATGTTGTGATTCGAAGGGATATGACGCAATCAGTGAAGACTTCTACGATTGAAGAATCAGTTGAAGTTGCATTTTTGGAAGTCTTCGGCAAATCCGTCGGCTCTCAACTACGCCCGACGATCTGAAGATTGTACAGTCCGACGGCCAGTCCTTCCCGACAGCTTCTCAACTACGCCCTTGCCCCTACCTTGGCGATTTCACCACCGTTATCAGACGCCTACAGTCAAACTTGAAGGTATCTTCGCTACGGCGACCTCTCCACCGTCAATATCATCGAAAGAATCCACCTCTTCGTTCGCCGGCTATCTTACTGGATTTCGACTGGCAAATTCTCCTTTGTACCTTTCGCCGAGCCGTGACTATTTATCAAACTTGTGTTACTGTTGAATCTCCCCATTGTGGATTTCCTTTGATCGTCGAAATCGCCATGAAGCCAGAGTCGACTTTGATTATCCAGTCACTTGATTCTCTCTCGATTCTTCGCTCAGATCCACAGGTTACATCTTCTCCTCCAACCTATACAGTGTTATTTATCTCTTTCCGTGCCAATCTCTAAATTGCTCATTGTGTTTTAAGCGTGGGGTTTAGGAATAGAATCTCTAAATTGCTCATTGATATTAATAGAATTTCTTTGACGGTACTTGATCAGTTTGTAATCGATGACTATGTGGACGTTATTGGACGAAGAACGTCGCCCACCACATCGGTCCCTTCGATCTGGTCAAGTGGATCATTGGGAGCTTGATCGTGACTAAACCCGTCTTGTGTCGTCCAATTGATCTGCATCTCAAGACATCGGCGATCATCGTATTTCTCGTTAAAATTTGGTCAAATCATATACGACAACACTCGTCATTTCATTGCTTTTAGAGTCAACCTTCCGGACGTAACACGAAGTGTCCATCCCGACCGTTGTATTACATCAGTCCTAATATAATTTCTGACCTGGGTGATGGAGAATTGGATTCAAAAGATCAAATGCAATCCCTAGTGTCTACTAAAGATATTTACATTCTAAATTGCTGTATTAAAATTTTCAATACAATCAAACATTGGCTGGATCAAATCCAATCCCCAGTGTCTAATACAAATATTCACTAAATATGTAATAGAAATTCATATCCAACATTCTAAATTACTATATTAAAATTTTCAATCCTATCAAACATTGGATGGGTCAAATCCAATCGCAGGTGTCTAATACAAATAATAACTAAAATTACGCATAAGAATTTCATATCCGAAATTCTAAATTAGTGTATGCAAAATTTCAATCCAATCAAACATTGGATGGATTAAATCCAATCGCAGGTGTCTAATACAAATAATAACTAAAATTACGCATAAGAATTTCAAATCCGAAATTCTAAATTAGTGTAATACAAATACTTACTAAAATTATGCATTAGAATTTCATATCCAAAAGTCTAAATTAATGTACGCAAAATTTCAATCCAATCAAACATTGGATGGGTCAAATCCAATCCCAAGTGTGTAATACAAATACTTACTAAAATTATGCATTAGAATTTCATATCCAAAAGTCTAAATTAATGTACGCAAAATTTCAATCCTATCAAACATTGGATGGATTAAATCCAATCCCAAGTGTCTAATACAAATACTTACTAAAGGTATGCATTAGAAATTCATATCCAAAATTCTAAATTAGTGTATGCAAAATTTCAATCCTATCAAACATTGGATGGATCAAATCCAATCCCATGTGTGTAATACAAATATTGACTACATATGTATTAGAAATTCATATCCAACATTCTAAATTACTGTATTAAAACTTTCCATCCATCAAACATTGTATGGATCAAATCCAATCCCAATTGTCTAATATAAATATTTACTAAAAATATGTGTTAGAACTTAGAAATTCATATCCAAAATTATCTTCATCTCTCTCTAAAATATCAGATAATGGGGAAGATCAGAAGATATATAAACTTGGCCAATTCCCTGCCAGATTTCCTTCCTTCCTCAGTCTACGTTAGCCATGGTGGCTGCCGTGGCTTCGCTGCAGTCTCCGCTGCTCGGCTGCGGACTCACCAACAAGAACCTCTCAAGGGGCTCCCCTTCTCCTTCGCGCACAAAATTGACGATAAGGTCTTGATCTCAGTGACTCCTGTGATTATAAACATCTTCGCTGCTCGAATTTCTCTGTAATTTTCAAGGATTTACGCTCCAAGATGACCTGCGAGCTTGATTTTCTTCGAAAATCTTCGTTTTTTGCTGCCGGAATTTGTGGGTCGGGGAGAAATAGGTGACGATATGTTATTGTTTTGTTTTCTCTGTTAGTCGTTTGATCGCTCGCGAATTATGTACTGCCTTCAGGTTAACGGAATCAAACAACCCATTTTCCTGATTCTCGTTTAGGTTGCTGTGAAAAATAATTTAGAATGGGGAAATGGTAAACTGTTTTCTTCGTGTTTCTTCTCTGGGAGATTGTGAAATTGAGTGGAAAATGTTTGAATTGACTCAGCTATGATAGCTGTAATCTTTCAGATGCCAGTCAACTACCAAAGAAGATCAATCGAAGAGGACTCTGTTGGACAATGCCAGCAATCTTTTGACTAATCTATTAAGTGGATCAGCTCTTGGTTCAATGCCAACAGCTGAAGGCGCAGTGACTGACCTCTTTGGGCGCCCTCTATTTTTCTCCCTCTATGATTGGTTCCTCGAGGTATTGTTTCCTTCTCTCACTTCTTTAATTTTTTAATGCTTCCTCCTTACAAGCATGGAGTTACTTTTGTGATGTAGTCGTACAATGTGAAACTCAAAGTCAAATAAAATCCCTTTGGAGGTCATAAAATAGCTTATTTTAATATTTTTAAATTAGATATTTCCTTGCGATGTTTATTAAATGTTTTATTTGATTATGCCATCGAAAAATGATTTCCCCTGTGTTAAAGGCAGATGAAAAATGACACAACTTAAATGTCATAGAATAAAGAATTAGATTGCAATGAGATCGCTAGCTCGTAAGCGTGAAATCTATGAAGGTTCTTCAAATATTGACAATATACCTCTTCCTAAGTGATCCTGATCAAGTGAATCATATTACTTGCTTTTTGGTTCCTATGCATGCTTAAATGTAAGATGGTCTCTGCAATCTTATAGCATCTGTTTTATGATGAATATTCTGCTTTTTATTTCATTACTACTTAAATGCTTATCTTCTCATCATATGCCCTCAACCTCTTTTGATGTTGCAACTGATGCAATTTAAGAATCACTTCCTCGTTCCATAGCACCTTGATAATGGGTCGTTGTTATCTGATTGGCAGCATGGTTCTGTATATAAGCTTGCTTTTGGGCCGAAGTCATTTGTGGTTGTATCAGATCCCATTGTGGCAAGACACATTCTACGAGAGAATGCATTTTCTTATGACAAGGTGTGCCTTTATATTCATGCTTTGTTCCATCTAATCGAAATCTCTCTGAGCTCTTTTTATGAATACTTAGTCCTCTAATTTCATGATTCAGGATTATTAACCTAAGACTAGATACTGATTATATGACCTCACGACTGACCCAAACTTTTCACGCCAATGTCAGTTGATTGGAAATCAGCAATAATAAGTTTCTAGGTGTTCGAATCATTGCGTTTTACACATGGTGAATTATCAAGAATAATGGAACCATATTAGTGATGGGCCTATGCTCTAAAAAAATTTACATTCGTCCCCTATCATTTCTTTGAGATTTACCATGTTTCCCTAGATGCGGGAGCAGTGATGGAGATTTAAGTAATAGTTCCTTGCATATAGACTCGAAGAGAAAATATTTTGTAGAAAATGGAGGCCGCCAGTTGTCATAGGGTAACAATGGTTTACATAGTGAATACATTAAAAACAAGTTACTATGAACTTTCTTTTTTAAAATCCAAAACAACCTTTTATCAATATAGAGTTTTTGAAACAGCCTGCCACAATGAAATCTGCTACATCGTAAATGGAGGTTTGAGCTAGAGCTCTTAGAATTTTAAACATGATTAGTTGCTCAGCATTCTGGGCCGAGAAATGATCCAAACATCTTAGAATCCATGGGCAATGGGTAGACTTGCAAAGAAAAATGACCAGCCCTTAACTGGCGGATCTACATACAGAGCTCAGGAAGAAAAATGGGAAACCTAGCCTGATTATTGGTTAGGGAGCATTTCGTTGAAGATCTTATGGCATCTAAATGATCATCAAGAAGCGACTGAAGACTCTTAGCATTCTACGAGAGGAGACCATGCATGGAGCTCTTGGAAATGCCATAGCAATCTGGCATGGACAAACCCTTTTACTAACTGCTACTAGGCATGGGAAAAAGTTTCGTTCAGTCACGAATGTGTGTGCGTTCGCAAACAAACATGAACAATAAAATGTTGACACGAACATTGTTTGCGAACGTTTCACGAACAGGCGAGCAGTTCACAAACATGAAATGGAAATGGGAAAAGGGAAGAATAAGGAACAAACCATAAGGGATTCCAAGAACGAGACCACAAATCAGTCCCAAGAGGAAAACCCAGTTTGATGCAATCTTCAACCTCTTCACTAGATTGAGGGAAAGAAAGGGAATGAAAGAAAGCTAGATTGAGTGAATGAAAGATCACAGTGTGGCAGTGGCGGGATAAGACCCAGATCAGCACCGGTAAGCATCTCCCCCACTGAATCTGCACAGCCACTGCACATCCGGCTCCCTTCCTCTTTCACCATTGATGCCGAATCCTCCAAGTGGTTACATCTTCTTGACTCTCCCTTAGAAGGAGGGTCGCATCCATTTGAGGGGGCAGTAATCTTGCTCTAGTGGCTGTCAATACACTTACAGGGAGTGGAGATTGTATCACATTGGTAGGAACATTGATTCAGTTTCATATTGAGGAAGGAAGAAGAGGAGGGGTTGAACATAGCTAGCTTGGATCGACATGTCATGAGCTGCCTCAAGTGGCAATGAGGGAGTGATGACTATGGGGAAGGGAATGAGCAAGTTGTGAGGAAGAAGAAACATATCGAGGAGGAGGTACAGATTGGGATAGGGGGAATGATGGCTGAAGATCCAACTAGTCAATCACAGGATTGTTTGATGGTCGAGGGAGAGAAAACAAGACGGATAGGAATCTGAGGAGAGGTTGACTTAAACAAAATCATTACCTCTTGATTCTTGAATGCCCTGCTTAAGGGAGTGTTCCACATGTTATCTAGTGAAGGGGAAAACTACCCAAACAACAAAAGGCCAAAAAGCCTGCATAGGCTCAAGTTCCAAAGATACCAATGGGGGGTATAGTTTTGTAAAAGATATTATTTTTCATCCAGATTTTATTGATCCATCTGAAGCACAACAGAGCTAAATTGATAATCCAATGTGCTGTCCTGATCTCTTGCCTGAATGGTTTTTGTCTTCTGTCCCATCCAGCGGCCAGAGTTAAAGAGGAAAGAAGCACTCGGAGATGGACTAGAATGAGGGAAAGAGGTGAGACAAAAAACAGAAAATGTCGGTCATGTTTTTAGTGTTAAGCGATGATAAGCATTACTAGGATCCTACAGGTTACCATTTTGTAGCTCCTAAGGCTTCCAGTCAAGAGATTGATGCCAGTCCCATAGTTTTGTATCACTTCATCCCATTTAGGGCATTTCATAAATTTCCCTTAAACATTTATTTTCTGTTTTATAGATTTAGGCCTCCAACGACCTATAAATGTTGAATGTAAGTTGAAGTTCTTTGGGAGAGTCATTGTCCCATCCCATCTTGTGCTGAAGTCCCATTCCCTCCTCTTTAGATCTTCTCTACTTCAAAGGATCTCTAGCTGGTATTTTCCTCAGGCGGATAGGAACTACCAGGTTTGTATCACAAATTTCAAGGTTACACCTATGATGGTGGAACATATTTGTCATTGTTACAAAGAGGCGCCAACATTAACCCTCTCTTTCTTTATGTCCCTTAGAAAGATATGGACCCCCCTTGATATGGACCCCCCTTAGAAAGATACTGAGAGACCATTGTAGGGCCAATGACAAATGTAAACGTGGCCTCAATGGAATCCAAGAATTTTCCCAAAACGGCAAGATTTTGTTGGATCACAAGATGGAGACGGGCGCAAATGAAAGATCGAGGGAATTCAGAAGAGATCGGGGAGGGAATGAGGGGACGCATAGAACGAGGTGCAAGCCAAATCAGCCTAACGACTCTCTGGATTAGGAGGATCTCCTGATCATCAGCCCAGAGCTCTGCGTCAGCAGACTTCAAGAATTCCTGCCTCTTCTATTTGCCTGATGCCCGTTTATTTATGGGCGGAGTCTCCTCTCATCCCCTGTCTCACACGTGGCTTGAAGAGCCCTGTGTGAGTCCAATCTTCTTCTTTCTCCTTTCCAGATATGTATGAGGAATTCCCGTAGCAATGCTCTACCTGTCAATGAATATTCTTCGCCATCAATATCCTGCCCCAAAGAAGGCTAAGTTTACTGGCAAGAGCGTCAACCAATGGCATCATTTCATTATGAGGATGCTGAAGTAAGGATTCTGAGTAAGCACCTAGTCTTGGATCTGGTGGGAAATGACGATACTAGATTTGAGGCTTGGAAAGCTGCGGAGGCCTTTATTCATGGTTGGCTTTGTGGTTCCATTTTCCCCGATGTGTATTATAGTGTTTTATACATGGATACTGTGAAGCATTTTTCAGATTGGGTTCAAAAAAATGTTCCCAGCATAGAAACATCTGGCCACATTGGCTGAACCAGGGGGACAGATCTATTATGACAGAAGCGTATGTGTTCATATCCCTCTGGAGGATGTGGGCACTTACTGGCCAGTAAAAATAGTGAGTGTTCCTTTACATTTAAGTAGTTGATATGCACATGGTTGCATCCTGTCTATGAAGACATTAGGAAGCAAATGATCTATGGGGAGTGAGTCTCTGAGCTCAGTTGTACTATCCATATACTAATGGAAGAAGATGGCAGACTCAGTCTACATACCCAGGATGACAAAGGAGATTCCACTGCAATGTTAGAGTCTTGAAATCTATATCAAACCTATCTGCAGCACAAGGACAAGGTGATCCAAAAGATAAAGAGGAGAATAACTCAATTATCAGGGGAGATGCAAAACACAACCGATGTTGTGCTCATTGCAAGCCAAATCATCACACCAAGGAAACATAGTTTTAAATCCACGGGTACCCTCCTAAACAAGGGGAACAGCCTAAAGTATACATGGCAAAAAACCCTGAGATGATGGGGATCAACTCAACCTAGCCAGGTTGTTACTTCTCCTCAACAGGCAAAGGAGCTAGAACCACTGAGGAGGGTACAGGTGGCACAATTTCTCTTACACTCTCTTGAGAGCACCGTATTTTTCTTAGCTCTTTTGCTTCTATCAAATTATATTCTTTCCTGGATCCTTGACACAGGAACAGGATACCATATAATGCCTCACAACCATCAGTTTATCAGCTATGTCAGAAGTGGGGAAGAACAAAATTTATTACTGCTGGTGGGAGTGTCGTCCCAGTGACTGACATGTCATTGGATGCGCAGGGTGTTCTCAGCAAAGTTCTGCATGTGGCATTGTTGAGGACACATTTGATCTCATCTCAGAGATAGTATTTGATATTGGATGCTCATTCATTCTAAATGACTCTTATTGTTTCCTTTATCACAACATGGTGGAGAGGAAGATTACATCTGCAAGCAGAGCAGGTGAATTTCTTCAAAAAAAGGTAGCACAGGTGGACTCCTTTTGATGGACAGTTGTGATTACAATTTTCTTATGGCTGGAAGTCAACGCTGGAGGCAGGAAGAGCAGACGAGGTGAAGAGAGTGGATTATTTTCCATCAAAAGTGAAGACCAGACATTCAATTCCTTCATTGTTTGCTAGGGTTGATGTCAAAATATTTTTGTCTGATGCTTGTTAATTAGCCAAAAACAAGGGAACTTGGTTTGTTCATAGTGGTCTCTCTACCTCGATTCCCTTCTATGACATAGGTAATGATGTGTAGGAACCGGCACCTGTTTTGGGTTTGTCTGGGGTACTCTGGTTTCATATTTTTATTGATGAATACACTTGGAATATGCGGGTCTATTTACTGATGGCAAAATCTGAAGTGGCCAGGGTCATATAAGCATTGTGTGAGATGATTTGTTTTTGAATAAACAGCATTGTGTGAGATGATAGAGTGCGAGACACCACCATTGCCCCAGGAGGAGCCCATCGAGATGCCTATGCTCATCTGTTATCTTTCCTCTTTTCTCTATCATTCACTTGGATAAAGGCTGATATGAGTTTGGATTGGAGTTGGATCATTATTGACTCTATTTGACCAGTTATTCTTCAATATTTCACTTCAGTGGTATCAGATACCTTGTAGGTACAGTCAGGACCCTATTACTTCATTTACAGGTTGCAAACTTTGCTGGGAAGAAGGTTTGTTAACTGGTGCCAAGCTGAAGATGGAACTTCTTCCTAAGATGCATCTTCTAGAATTTTAAATGCATCTTTGTTTGTGGGTTATACAAAAGGGTATGTGTGCTATTAATAAGGGGTGTTCGCATGAAGGAGCTATTGGGTATTTTTCTCCAAGAAAGTTGGTTTGGGAACCCGTGGGAGATCCTCCCTGCTCAGATCCTTGGAGGGAGCAGATGATTCAGCATCCTACATTTCTACCTGATATATCGATCTGGTTTCCCTTGCTTATGGTTACTACTGTTATTCTCCCATTCCTAATTATCTCCCTCTGCAAGTTGTAAGCAAACATTTCCATTTTTTGTATCTCTCAAGATTTCCGATTGGTTGATTGCAAAAGGAATTTATTGGTGCATTTTGGAGTTCTAACAGTCTCCAAAACGATGAGGAGGATTCTCTCTGGCTTATTGCACCAAGCAACCACTGTATCCCCTCTCCAATTTTCGGTCTAATGAGCACCTGTGTATAAGTTACTAAGTGTTCCTTATGCTTTCAAGAGTGGGAACTACAGCTGTCCCCAGATCAGTGGCAGAGGCGCTTGCCAGTGATCAGTGGCACAAAGCTATGTAAGATGAAACGGTGGCCTTACAACGGATTTGGTTCCCTTGCTGATAAGAAGTTGCTGGGTTGCAAGTGACTTTACAGACCCTAGTACAATGCTGAGAGTACACCGGAGAGAGCCCTGTGGATCCGGACATATTAAATGTTAATTGGGAAATTAATCTGTTTCTCAATCATATCTGTCCAGAGATTTTTCTTGCAGTGAGCTTGTTGAGTCAATTCATGCGTCTTCGTTGTGAGACTTATCAATGATCTGCAGTTCATGTTCTGAGATATCTAAAGGAAACTCATCGGCAGCAGACCCACTACCTGAAAAATAATGATAAATCTATGCAGCTGTATGAGGATTATGACTAGCCAGGCTCAGTTGTAGATTGAAGGTCAACATCAGGGTACTGTAGTGATCTGTGTGGAAAACATGTGAGCTGGAGAAAAAAGGAGTAAAAGTTTGTCTCTCGGTCCAGTAGAGTCGTAGTTCAGTTCCTTAGCCACAGTATCTGTGAGTGGCTTTGGGTGCAACAGATTCTCCAGGAGCTGAGTTTCCAGATTGATGGTCCTGTTCAGCTGTTCAGTGATCATATGTCAGTTATCGGTATCTCTCATAATTCTGTACAGTTTGAGCATACTAATCACCCTGAGGTTAGCCATCACTTTATCAGGGAAAGAATGGAGCAGGTCTAGTCATAATTAAATTTGTGGGGTCTTCTGATCAAAGTGTATACGTGCTACTATGAGATAACCTGGTTCCAGCTTCAACGGGATAGTTTCCACGCAAGGACAGCATCCAGACTAAGCTTCAGGGACATTGTTACACCGAGGCACCTAAATTACCTCTGTCTTTATATTTCTCTCTGTAACCTGGTATTGGACCATTAGAGGACCGGCCAGTACGGTTCAATATTATTTCCATTTTATGTCTTTCTCATTCCAGGACCACGTATGACTTGGAATGGGCCCAACTCTTGTATCTGTGATTTGTACAAAACCCTGTTTTTTTTGAAAAAGAATAAGATAAGGAAGACCACCCAGAATATTGGTCAACCTGATGCCATTAAAATATAAAGATGTGTACAATCCATAATCAAAATGACCAAAATGGTCTGCTGTTCCCCTCCCTCCAAATCGAAAAATTTTTAGTGCCTTAATCTCTTGAATGACATTCTCCACGGAAGCCGTCTTCTGCATGAATACCACCTCGTTATGATGCAGCCATACCACCCAGAGCACCCTTATTTGTACAAAACCCTTATATGAGGTAAGCTGAGGTTTTCCTTATACAGTCTCAGTGGTACTTGAGAGCCACTGTTAACGCCGCGGCTAACAGTCATGGTAAATTTGTGTAAAAATATATTTTCATTCATCATTGACCAGAGTAAAGGTGGTTCACACAACATCAAGTTCATTTCGCTTGAAGAATACTTTCAGACTATAACACGATCTGAAAAGATACTTTGGTCGTCTTGCTTTGCAACTCTGACACCATGGAAGAAAAGACTCATTCCATGAACACTAATCATACAGAAAAGAGCTATGGAATTCATTTGGGTATTGGATTGAATTGGATTGGAATCCTTATCATTTTTCTTGAGTTTAAGGTTGGGTTCTTTAAGAACATATCCGAGCTCGAGTATAATTTATTAACATCTACAAAAAATTGGTAACCATTTGGCTGCATAATTCATTATTTTTCTATACTTCTCCTGTGATATTTTTTGGTCATCCAGGAATTAAAAGAAGTATATTTTTATGGTACAGAAAAGCAAAAGCCATGACAAAGAGATTTTTCAGTCTAATTAAGATAAAAAGTATTTCCGCAGTAATTATGAGAGAGATTAAATTCCGCCATGCCTCAAAAGGAATTAGAGAACTCATGTTTCTGGGAACCAATGCTTCACATGCTCATGTTCTTGCTTTTATTGAGTCTAGTTACTTAGGCTCACCTAATCTTTTCCTATGTTTTGCCGTAGTCACTCACAATTTATAGACTGGAAAAATAATTAGAGAAATCAGGCGTTTAAATTCATAATGTGGAACTGTTTTTTTCGCTCATTGTGTTGGTTTAATTTTGATATTCTAAAGCATAAAGATACTAGATAAGAATACAGAGTCACATGTTTATCACCTTTCCAGGGAGTGCTTTCCGAGATCCTTGAACCCATAATGGGGAAAGGCCTGATTCCTGCAGATCTAGACACTTGGAAGCAGAGAAGAAGAGGTTTGTACTGTGCATGCATTTCAGTAGTTCTTTTCTTTATATTTATAAATTTTCATTGTTTTCCTCTTTTCTTGCAGTTATTACCCCAGGATTTCATTCTTTGTTCCTCGAGGCAATGGTTAAGGTCTTCACCAGTTGTTCAGAGAGAACCATTTCAAAATTTGAGTCACTTCTGAATGAGAGTAATGAAAAAGAAGGCAGAGAAATCGAATTGGATCTTGAGGCAGAGTTCTCTAGTTTGGCGCTTGACATCATTGGGTTGGGTGTATTCAATTACGACTTTGGTTCTGTCACAACCGAGTCACCTGTGATTAAGGTTTTAGCTCTTAAACGCATGCCTTTGCAGCCATCTTGACCATTCTGTTGTCAGACTTCTTCTATTATCTTTTAGCTTTCTTTGCTTTATCGCTTTCTCATATATACTGTAGTTTTTTGAGTTTGGAGTGTAACCCCATAATTTGGTGGCAATCATTAGATCTATAATTTTTTTAGTAGCATGGATGCCTAATCTGGAAAATTAAATCTTAAATCTCAATAAAGTATGAAAAGTACAGTCATCCGCTGAAAATATGACTGAGCTTATTGTTTCAGTGTTTGGAGTACTGAGAATAATATTCGTTTTCTATAAATTGAGATTTGATATTGCTGCATCCTTCAATTGGATTGTAGTCTCTTTGCTTAAATAGTAAGTCAAATGAGATGAAATACTTCTCTGGTTCGCTGTTAATGAGATTGGTTTTCATTTAGATTAGACGTGAAGTTGTAATCAATTGGTTACTCTCTAATTTTACTCTAAACAGGCTGTTTATGGAACTCTCTTTGAAGCGGAACATCGGTCAACTTTCTACATTCCCTACTGGAATTTTCCGCTCGCCAGATGGATTGTCCCTCGACAACGGAAGTTCTACAGCGATCTGAAAGTCATTAATGATTGCCTGGATGAACTCATTAAGAACGCCAGAGAAACTAGAGAGGTAAGCCAAAAATATGATTTTATTTCGTTTATACGGTTTAAATACCTCCTGTTGCTGGGTTATCTCTTTTATACTATGGCCATTATGATGGAAAGTTAATCAATGGGATATCTTTATTTAAATAAAACAGCCTTCTAGTCTCGGTTTGGTTCTCTCAGTCGGGGCAGTTCATACAGTTGTTGCATTTTTCATATCACCAAAAATATGCCATCTACATGCCACTTCGAGCTATTCTCTATTTAGATTCAGCTCTCTAGTTTTTTTTTTTCATGTACATCTCAATCATAACATTTACTCTGTTGATTTTGAGGGAAGTATCTGCCTAAGAATGTAAAATTTTAGTGCTTCAATGATGATCACTGGTAAGACTTATTTTGGACTTCTGATCAGTCTCCATCTCGGGAAAGTAGAGACAGAAATATGTAACAGAGCCTGAACCCCCTCTGGGAGGATTTCCTTGCCAATTTAATGGCTTTTTGTTTGCCTTATTTTGCAGAGAAGTACATATTTTAAAAAGGGAAACTACCCTAAACCAAAATGATGGAGATATCTTTGAAAGGGGTTGAGGATCCTAACAGACTCGTTTGTGAAATCTTGCAATTAGGATAGGTTTCTCCTGGAGTGGGGTTTCTCCTGTTTTTATAAGATCATGGCTAAGTTATGTGGGGCTTCAGGGTTCTGCAGCAATTCTTTTGGTTGCTATGTCCGTCAGCCAATGGAGTAACTACTAGATATGGGACCTGTTGTAAAACCCATACTGGAACAAAAAAATGTCCCCGCTGATGAACTTATACCTTACATAACTTTACTACCTAGGAGCTTGCATCTAAGAAGAAAATAATCTACTAAGTAAATTGGATGTGCAGTTCCAAGAAACAGGCTAGGGAATGTTGATGCAGTGTCCCTAACCTGCATGAGGACTTTAAGATCCTCATGCAAATAGAAATCCTCCCTCTCATATTTTCTCCCTTTTATGTATTTTATTACAAAATACACAAACCACCCCATCAGGATAATACGCACTTTGTTTTTGTTTGTTTCCCAAACCAGTCAGGGTATTTCTCTCATTAAGACTATGGGGCAATGTTGCAGATAATAGCCCTTTATGCAACTTGTCTTTAGGATTTCTACTGCTACCAAGGGTAGGGATCCTTAGTGTTCACTCAAGTTTGGATTAATAGTTTGTCATCTGACTTGGCTTTTAAATTCCCAAAGAAGAATCACAGGCGCCGATGAGAATTGATGAAGATTGTAGCTTTCTACTCTTCAAATATCATTCCAGATGGAGACCTACTTTAGGTCTCTACCTGTTTTCTACTGTCTTCATGTTCTCCTGTGAAAAGGAGCGCAGAAATATTATATCTGACATTCACATTACTCATTTCTGTTTCCATTTCCTCCTCGTTATAAGGTTCCATGAATGGGTTCTTAGGTCTATATGAGCTCTTTTTTATTGTTATATTTTACATAGCAATCAGATGATGCGGATTCTTTATCAAAATTTCTTCTCCCACGTAGCAATCCAAATTACGGTCAATATAACTTTTAAATTTGGGCCTTTTTTCGATATACTAAATGTGACCCTTGTTTAAAACTGTATTTGTATTCATCAACAGAGTTAATAACTGGATTCATGAATTTAGTTGTGATTGCCATGTCTGCTTCTTGGATTTGATTGATGAAAATATGCTGCTGATTTGTGTGAAAGTTTTGTCTATCTGTCAGGAAGCTGATGTTGAAAAGCTTCAGCAAAGAGACTACTCACAACTGAAGGTGCCTTCCTGATCACCAATCTTGGCTGCGTATGGGGTTTTTATTAACCTGAGAAATCACTCATCTTGTTTATCATGTTATCCTTCGCTGTCTTAGGATGCCAGCTTGTTGCGGTTCCTTGTTGACATGCGTGGAGTCGATGTTGATGATCGACAGGTGAGTGCAAACAGTATAAATTATGTGTGAATTCTTCAACTAGAACACCATTAGTTGTCAGTGTGAGGATTAGGAACTTCTGTGCAGTCTGTTTTTAGGTTTCACAGGTGGGTAATACGAACATAAGTCCCTCTAGGGGTATTTTGGTTTTTGTCTCTAGGGTAGTTCACTCTCTTTCAGATGTTTAATCCTCTATTTATGAGGTGGCCAAGAAGTGTTAGTGAAGTTGCAGTTTAGGGTCCCTGGTCTCTCTCTTTTTATGCCTACAATCCTCCACAATTTTCTATTCCCATAACTGTCTCCACTTCAATAAATCTTTAGCTGACTCGCCTACTGAGATATTCCTAGGTCTGCTTAATCTATTTTCTCTCTCCTCTTGTCAATCCCTGTGTCTTTAGAAAATAACAACTGAGTCTGTAGTAGTAAGCCCTATTGTTCCTGTGATATTGGTATTTCTTTCGTCAGCCTTACTCCTCGTCACCTTGGTTCTTTTCTCTTCATGATCTGCCCTTTCTTCTTAATCGTCCCTCGCTTATGCTGTCTCGCAATCTGTCAGCTTCTAGCTGATCCTGCAGTGGTGGAGCTTCTCCACCTGTTCAAACCCTAGCCGCCGGAGAGAGAAAGGAAGGGAGAGACAGTTTCAACAAAAGAAAAGAAACCCTTAACGATTCAAGAAGGTTTCCCAGTATTTAACTGGGTTTACAGTTATTGAGTCTCGCAGACCCAATATGATGGATCCGCCATCATAAGGGTATTTTTACAATAACAAGACTTATAGGGTTTTAACAAAAATAAAATAAAATAAGAAATTAAACGACTGTCTGCTGACACAATCTATCTACTTCCCTTATGGAGTTCTACACATAGTTTGACAGTTGGTAATCCAGGTTTTGTTTTTTGGAACAGCTTAGAGATGACCTGATGACCATGCTCATCGCAGGCCATGAAACCACAGCCGCTGTTCTTACGTGGGCTGTCTTCCTTCTTGCCCAAGTACTTATACTGTGGAACTTTTTTCTATTTATTTTAGATATTTGAGACATTTATGAAAGTTGAGTTAGGTATGAATTATTGATTGTGTTTTTCTGGAAAGTAGAATCCTTCTAAGATGAAGAAAGCTCAGCTGGAAGTGGACTCTGTGCTCGGCCAAGGAAAATTAACATACGAGAGCATGAAAAGCTTACAGTAGGTCGCTGGACTTGGTTTTACTTCTCTTATCCTTTTAGCTTCTTTGATCTACGTAGTTTTACCTACCTATAGGCTAGTGTGAAATCTCTCTTTTATCATTCTGCCTTTATTTTGTGTTATCTAGTTTAACTCTTTTGTTTTTTTTTTGGTTTATATTATACAGATTGTTGTATGTTGAGATTTGTCATCCTCGGACTTTGCTTTTGTTGAGTCCCTATTTCTTTTAGGTCAATTTTGCTTACGATGAACAAAATGGATGTGATACAACTCTTGACCTAAAAGAAATAGGGACTCAACAAAAGCAAAGTCCATTTATGACAAATCTCAATCCTTTTATAACATGCATATTACAAAAGGGCATCTCTCACATGTCAAAACACCCAGACAAACTGATACAACTCTTCCACGCACCTACGTGCGAAGGAAGAAACGTCTCCGCCTCGCACGTGCAGAGCAGCGGAGGGAAGACAAAGAGACGCAACCGTAATTCAAAAAGAGACGAGAAGGAAGGGGGAGGGGCGCGGAAGAAAGAAGCTGGCTGGCGAGGCTGCGGCACTGCGAGCTACGGAGGCTGGCTTGGGAGATCCTCCCATTCCTTCCAGGACGATCCATCGATTCGGTGTGATCGTAGTTCCTATCCCAATGCTATCTTCTATGAACTTCGTCGCTAGACGCTTTTGTTTTCATCCAGACTATTGTTGAGTTCGTGGTTCCAGTCTACAACCTCGTTCGTTGACCCCGGGGTTGTAACAGTGGTATCAGAGCCACGGATTCTCGGCCAAGCCACAGAATGGAGCAAGATCCGAGAAACGAGAGGACTGATTTAGAAGTTTCAGAGAAGAACGACGAACTTCCTGGAACATCTGATGGAACAGATCACAAATATCAACATTCGGATGAACGGTATTCCACAACAGAACGCTCCAGCTGATGAGGGCGAGGAGTTTGCAAGACACCCACAGGGACGCCCAGAGGGTCCTCCCTATGAAGCACGGCTAGATCATCATCGTTTCAAGCGTGGAGACTTACCAATTTTTCAAGGGGAAAATGTGGATGGATGGCTCACGTGCGTGGAATGTTTCTTTCGTATGCATCCAATGGTCGACCACGACAGAATGCAGCTCATATTTATACATCTCGATAATTCGGCACAGAACTGGTTTATTACACAGGAAAAGGAAGCTGGATTTCGAGACTGGGCAGACTTCAAGCAGAAGTTTTCGAATAGCTATGGACTATCTGCCGATGGGTTGTATCAAGAGCTGATGGAAGCAACACAAACCGGATCAGTCCACGATTTTAGGGCGGAGTCTGAGCGTCTACTCGCTCAACTACCCTATATAGAGCCAACAATCAAGGAGATGGCCTACCTGCGCGGGCTAAGACCCGACATCTGCACTGAGGTACGAAGGTATCGCCCTTTTGGTCTTCAAGAAATCATGGATTTGTCTATTCAAGCTGAAATGGATCTAGATGTCTTATGGAAAACCCGTCAAGACGTCAATGTCTACCCAAACACAGTTCGGAATTCTCATCAGAAGCTGGTGTACCCAGGACCCGCTGAAGTTCCTTTATCAAGCCGACAAAATCAACCTCAGCGCAATGCAAATCTGCCCATTATTCCCACAACCCCAGCGAATTCACAAACCCCACAAGATAAGGCCAATAGAAGACGTAATCTGAAATTGACCGAAGGAGAATTTCAGCTACGAAAATCTAAAGGTCTCTGCTTTTATTGCAATGAGCGTTTCGCTCCGGGACATCGGTGCCGTCGGGACTTACACCTTATTATGGTGTTGGATGGCGATCAGGATTCTTTATCAGCAGATGATACAGAAGATCTCATGCAGACGGACGAGACACCTATCACTGAAGGTTCTCTTTTTACGGCTCAGCTTTCTTTTCACTTTTCTCAATCAATGGCTCCTAATGGGTTAGTCAAATTGTGGGGGAGCATTAAGGGCAGACGAGTCCGTATTCTCATCGATGGAGGCGCCACTCACAAGTTTATTCATTCGGATTTGGTAACATCGTTATTGATTCCTGTTTTTCAAGGGGCGCCAGTTGACGTACTCTTAGCCAATGGTGTACCTCAACGTTCTAGAGGCCTTTGCTTGAATGTTTCTATTTACCTAAAGGGTCTTCAGATTAAACAAGATTTAATACCAATACCACTCTGCAATATGGAGGTAATATTGGGGGTACAGTGGCTAAAGTCGTTGGAGTGGTTCTGCAGCAACTACAAGCTACTAAAGCTGAAGGTTCTATGGCATAACCGCATATATTCTCTCACGTTGGATCCAGATTTGCTTCCACACGGAGTCTCTCCTGTACACGACACTCAGGCCATCATTCAGAGTAAAAGGCAGTTCCGAGCACTACATGCCGCATGCAACCCGGATCGTTTGACGGTATCGCACCTCCAACTAAACTCCACTTTTCTTAAATTTGAAATGCTTTACCCTACTGTTTTTGCTCCAACCCATACCCTACCCCCAAAGAGACTGTGGGACCATAAGATACACCTGGTCTCAAATGCCAAACCAGTTAATCTTAGGCCTTACCGCTATTCACATCTGCATAAAAATGAATTGGAAAGGTTGGTCCAAGACTTGATGGCTTCGAAATTCATTCGACACTCATCTAGCCCTTTCTCTAGCCCGGCATCATTGATTAAGAAAAAGGATGGGGGATGGCGAATGTATCGATTACAGGGCCTTAAATCAAATTACAATTCCCAACAGGTACCCCATTCCTATTGTGGATGAACTACTAGAAGAATTGCATGGGTCGACAGTTTTTACAAAGTTGGATCTTAAGTCAGGATACTACCAGATCCGTATGCATGCAGAAGATATACCGAAAACAGCTTTCAAAACACATCAGGGACACTATGAGTTTGTCGTTATGCCTTTTGGGTTGTCTAATGCCCCTGCCATTTTTCAAGCACTAATGAACTCCATCTTCAGAAATCATCTGCGCAAATTTGTCCTTGTATTTTTTGACGATATATTAGTTTACAGTCAAAGTAATAAAGAGCATGAACAGCACCTCCACTAAGTTTTTGAATTACTAAAAAGTCATCAACTGTGGGTCAATCTGGCAAAGTGTAAGTTCTCCCAAGATAGAATTAACTTTCTGGGTCACTGGATTTCGGACCAAGGGGTATCGACGGATATAGACAAAATCGGAGTGATTCTTCAGTGGTCTATACCTACAAAAGTCAAGAAACTAAGAGGATTTATGGGGCTAACAAATTATTACAGATGTTTTGTGGCTCATTATGCTTTTAAAGCTCAACCTTTAACCCAATTATTGAAGAAAAACTCCTCCGCGTGGAGCGAAGAATCAACAAGGGCTTTCAATATTCTCAAACAGGCTGTCTTCTACCCCTATATTAAGCTTACCTGATTTTTCTAAGCCTTTTTTAGTGGAGACTGATGCTTCCGGCGTGGGAATCGGAGCGGTGTTGACCCAAGATAACCATCCAATTGCATACTTCAGTCAAGCTTTATCGGCTCAAGCCCAAGCCAAATCAGCTTATGAGCGGGAAATGATGGCAGTCGTTCTATCAGTGCACAGATGGAAGCACTATTTATTCTTTCAAAAATTTTATATCTACACCAATCAATTCAGTCTAAAATTCCTAAATGCACAAGATGAAATTCCTCAGCAGTATCACAAGTGGGTGGCTAAGTTACTGGGCTTCGAATTTGAGATTAAATACAAGCAGGTAAAAAATAATACGGTGGCCGATTCTCTCTCTCGATCTATGGCAGAACTTAGCATCTCCAACCTATCAATCTCAACAATTCACTGGCTGGACAAGGCAGTATTGGTTAAAGAAATCATCGCAGATCCCAGACTGTCCAAAATCAGGGCCGCTATACTTTCAAATGAGGAGCAACATGCCAATTATTCAGTTCAAGACCAGCTTCTCTTCTACAAGAAAAAGTTAGTGCTCCCCAGTTCATCCACCCTTATTCCCCAAATATTACGGGAGTTTCATGATACAAAAAACGGCGGACACGGCGGTTTCCTATAAGAGAATTCAGCAGCACCTTTATTGGCAAGGCATGAAGAGTCAGATTAAATCATACGTATCCCACTGTCAAGTCTGTCAATAAAACAAGTCGTCTAATTTGAGCCCAGCAGGTCTACTTCAACCTCTTCCTATTCCAACCTCCATCTGGGAAGACATATCCCTGGATTTTGTCGAAGGGTTACCAACATCCCTTGGCTACAATTTGATTATGGTGGTCGTAGATAGACTATCCAAATATGGCCACTTTGTTGCTCTCAAACACCCTTTTTCAGCACAATCAGTGGCCGATCAATTCATAAAAGAAGTCGTTAGATTACATGGAATTCCCCGCTCATTGTTATCCCACAGAGGCAACGTCTTCACCAGCTCCTTTTGGCGTGAAATTCATAAACAACAAGGCACTACGATTAAATTAAGCTCGTCATACCACCCAGAAACGGACGGACTAACTGAAGTCACCAACCGGAGCCTCGAATGCTATCTACGCTGTTTTTCCTCGGAGTGCCCTAAGACTTATGCCAAGTGGCTTCCCTGGGCAGAATATTGTTATAATACATCTTACCATTCCGCCATCAAAATGTCACCCTTTAAGGTGGTGTATGGACGCGATCCTCCAGCACTAATCCGGTACGGCACTCAACCATCCCCGATTGACTCTTTGGACCAGTTGCTTCAGGAGCGAGATGCTACATTGGACAAACTCAAAGGTCACCTCTCAAAATCGCAAGCTTACATGAAAAAGCAAGCGGATAAGCACCGTCGTGATGTACAGTATCAAGTGGGAGACAAAGTTTATCTCAGAATTTCCCCCTACCGTATGAAAACTTTAGCAAGAAGGAGTTCAGAGAAATTAGCTCCTAATTTTTTTGGCCCCTTTATGATATCTCAACGCATCGGCTCTGTGGCATACAATTTAGATCTTCCAGAATCTTCATCAATTCACCGTGTTTTCCATGTTTCACAATTGCGACCAGCGGTTGGCGATCATCAGCTTATTTCGCCACTAACACCTCATCTTTCCTCTGATTGGGAATGGCAGGTTTATCCTGAAGCTATCTTGTCTACCAAGGCAACCAAGGACGGTCTGCTCGTTCTGGTGAAATGGAAAAACTTGCCCAATTTTGAAGCCACGTGGGAGGATATCCTGGTCCTGCAACGCCAATTCCCGAATTTTCAAATTGAGGACAATTTGCTACTCGAGGAGGGGAGCATTGATACAACTCTTCCACGCACCTATGTGCGAAGGAAGAAACGTCTCCGCCTCGCACGTGCAGAGCAGCGGAGGGAAGACAAAGAGACGCAACCGTAATTCAAAAAGAGACGAGAAGGAAGGGGGAGGGGCGCGGAAGAAAGAAGCTGGCTGGCGAGGCTGCGGCACTGCGAGCTACGGAGGCTGGCTTGGGAGATCCTCCCATTCCTTCCAGGAGGATCCACTGATTCGGTGTGATCGTAGTTCCTATCCCAACGCTATCTTCTATGAACTTCGTCGCTAGACGCTTTTGTTTTCATCCAGACTATTGTTGAGTTCGTGGTTCCAGTCTACAACCTCGTTCGTTGACCCCGGGGTTGTAACACAAACATCTTTGGTCTTATTTCGACTTACTTTTGTGTGGAGCTCAGCGAAACACAGAAGCAGAGATTTTTTGGCTTTGAATTTGTCTGCACTGGGTTCTGGGTATTATCAATGTTGAAAATACTATAACTATCCTCTCAGGTATATAAGGCTCATTGTGATGGAGTCTCTCCGTCTGTATCCACAGCCTCCTCTGCTCATCAGACGGAGCCTTAACCAGGATAAATTACCAGGTATGTCTGATTCTTCTTCCGTTTAGGATCGACTTTTGTTTTATATTCACCCTGTTCATAATATGCATATTTATTTTTCTAAACACGGTATATTTGTTGACATCATCACTTGTTCATTTATGCATTTGCTCCCTGGACATCTGATAAGGTCGAAGCAAAAGAGCAATTATTGCATTATCCTTGTCCTAATAGAGTTGCCATCTCTTTATGGTGTATAACGTTCACCTTTTCTGTTGTTCAAAAAAATAAACGTTCACCTTTTCTGTTGGAAAATGATGTGGGTTTGTCTTCATCTCATATCCTGTTCTCATGACAATTAATCTATGCTTCTATGGTGTCATGGGCTAAATGATCATGAAATCAATGTGATCATGTGCAACGCCTCATGACCATAGTTCGTAAATTATGGCTCTACTTTTTTGACGAAACTAGATTCCTGATTTCAGGCGGATACAATGGTGATGTAAATGGTTATTCGATCCCTGCTGGAACAGACTTATTTATATCTGTGAGTGATTGAAACTTTATTTCCGTGTTTGTTTTACAACACCTCTAGATCTTGTCAATTTTACGCTTTTAATTTTCATATAGTTGATGCTCAATTTGGTGGGAAGCTCTTGTTTTGTGCTCTTGAGCATCAAATTTATTCCAGTCATCAACAGCTCATTTTAACAACGTTATCTGTTTATTCTTTGACTCTCTCGTAAAAAAAAAGTTATTTCTATTTTTTTTTCTCAGGTGTTCAACCTGCATAGATCTCCATACTACTGGGACCAACCCAATGAGTTTAACCCTGAGAGATTTCTAGCCAAGAAGCAGAGCGGCACGGAGGGTTGGGCTGGGTTTGACCCAGACCGCAGCCCGGGGGCTCTCTATCCAAACGAGGTGATTTTTCTTCAATATACTGGCAAATATTTTTTTTCAAAATTTCCAAACTTAATCTTAATTTTCCAATTGTGCAGATAATAGCAGATTTTGCATTCTTGCCCTTTGGGGGGGGCCCCCGGAAGTGCGTAGGGGACCAGTTTGCGCTTTTGGAGTCGACCATCGCCTTGACACTGTTGCTGCAGAAGTTTGACGTGGAGTTGAGAGGCTCGGCTGAGTCTGTGGAGCTAGTCACTGGGGCAACCATTCACACAAAGAATGGCCTCTGGTGCAAATTGAGGAGGAGAGCTTGATCACTTTCTCTCTCTTCTCTCTCACACACCCCGTCTATCCTCTTTATATATCTCTACGTCTCTATTTCTCTCTCTATTGATCTCACTGCGTCGATCTCTATATCTTCCTCTGCCTCAAATTTTTTTTTAGAGGAAAAAAGGCCCTGCCTCAATCTTGATTTGTGTCTATTTCTTTGTCTCCTGTTTGATCTCTATTTCTATATCTATCTCTCTGTATGTTTTTCTGTCTTTCTCTGCCTCAATCTTTGTCTCTGTCTCCATCTATTTCTGTCTGTCTTATCTCTATTTCTATCTTTATTTCCTACTGTCACTATTGCCGTCGACGTCTCTATATTTATTTTCTACCTGGATTGCTACCCAAGTCTCCATCTCAATGTTTTTTTTACATGTATCTCAATCTCTAACACTGTCTCCATCGCTCTCTAGATGTCTCTATTCTTATGTTTATCGTATCTCTGTCTCTATTTTTATCTTTATATATGCCTCTGTCACAATCTCTATTTTGCAGTCACTATGTCTATCTCTTTCTCTGTCTTGGTATTTTTCTCTTTATAAAACTGTGTTCTGCCCCCTTTTATTTGCCCCTCTATATTGATCTTTATATCCGTCTCCATTATTCACTTTTCCCTGTTTATTCCTCTATGTATTTGTTCATATCTCTTCATCATTACATATTTGATTATCTACCCATCGTGTATTTGAATTTTTATCCTTGTTGGGGGTATTTTGAGTGTTTGTAGTGGAGTATAATTATTATAGAGATGTGTCTGTCTGTTTCTATCTCTTTCTTCTTCGTCTCTATTCCTAAACATGCCACCTTTTGACTTGTAGACACACTTTTGTATAACTCTCTATCTCTGCCTCTCTCATCTACTTGAAGCTCCAGTCTAAAGAGATAATAAGATCGGTTAGTAGCTGAAGTCTTGATAACTCTTCTTACTCCGTACGTAATGAAATACTTAGTCCGAGTAGACCCCACAACAGTCTTAGTGAATTGTTAGGAAATTAACTGCAGGGAAGAGGACGAGAGTGATATGACAATAGAGTAAGATGATTTGAGATCTAAGATAATGTGCATTGAATGGCTGCTATTATAAACTCTACCATCATCTGATACATCTTATACAGCAATTGAATGAAATAAATTATTGTGGGAGGAGACGAAAGGGGTAGAGAGGCAGGTTTTTTGTCACATCGAATTTTTCGCTAACCCTTCTTTCAATCATTCTGTTTGTTAGATTCAACTTCATTTGCTTATTTGACTCCATATCTTATTCAAATTCAAGACAAGCAATGAGGGGAACAAGAAAGGCTACTCTTTGGGCAATCTATACTGCACATTTATTACTCCAGAGAGGAGAGAGAGGGATTATAGAACGTATGCATTATCATTCAAAGACTAAAATTCTCAAACTCTTTTAATGATTATTATCCACAATATTCATGGTTTATTTTGATAGCTCTATTGTCTCTTTCTTAAGCAAAACTTCTACCTCAGTGACATTGGATGACCATTTTCATCACATAGAGAACTGGATAGATGGCCAACATGAAGCATGCCCGTGGCCCATGTTTTAGGCTGTCTTCAGTCAACTATAATGTATGAAGTTATTATATGGGAATAAATATATGTGATACTGATGTGTTGCTCCTAAGTCCACATGGCCCAAATGCTTGATTTCTAATGGGTCCAAATGCATTGGGCCATCTATCTTCTTCCTTCACTTCATCCTGTTCCTGAGTCTTACTCAAGTTTAACTGTAAAAAGGAAACTGATGGATATCATTTTTGTTAAGTAGGGTGTCTCCCATGAAATGATATCATTCAAATAAAATTGAATCCAGAACTTAAGCATAGTATAGATGATCCACAAGTACAACAAATTGGATAAGATAAATAAAACACTAAATTTAAGTACTAAAATGATTTGTATCAAATATATGTCATCAACAACCACCTGCTCAAAGTATGGAATGTGTGAAAGAGGGAGAATAAAGGGATATGGGAAAATATGAGGAAGAAATAAACAAAAGAGAGATGTAGACAAGTAGGTGAAATATCGGAGTCATAAATGGAAGCTAGGGAGAAGAAATGTAGATAATTAATAAAGAGATGAAATGAAGGGGGGAGGGAGAGAGAGGACAGACAGAGCGATGGAGGGGGAGCGAGATATACATGGAAAGAGAGAGAGAGGCAGAGCTAGAGGATTGTAGAGAGATGGAGTCAAAGGGGAGATAGTGAGATTAAGAGTGAGAGAAAAGATATAGATAGAGATGAAGAACACTATATACATACATATAAATGTATAAAGAGTTGGAGATTCAAGACCAAGGACTGGTTTGTCTGGACCAAACCGGGACCATAGGTCCTCCATTTGAGGGTGGACTGGTTGGTCTGACAGGTTCAGGTCTAAGGGTCTAACCGGACCTGAACTGGAAGTAAATTATTAAATATTAATTTAGTATTTTTTGTAAAATTCTAGAAAATATTAAATCTTCATCAGAATGGTCTCTATTGAGCTCAGGGTAGCCACCATATATTTAACAATATGTAGGCACCTAGTTGATGTAGATAAGTTCTTCTTTGAAGCAAGCTGTGAGAACCATTAAAACATATTTCGCAATTGAAAGTTTCTTCCTTCTCTATTCACCCAAATAGTTCTTCATGAGGAAAGGGAGATGTGGAGGGAGAAAGATCTTGAGAGGGAGATTGAGAGGGGGGAAAGAGGGGAAGGGAGGCGAAGGGGATTCATTACCGGCGATTCTAAAGCTCATTAGACATTGACTAGTCAACCTGACCACACCTGAACTGGTCCAGATCGAACCGGACCGAAAACAATGGACCGTAACTAGACCAAACTTTAGGGAAAGTTTAGGTCTTTGCTAAAAACCCAGACTGGAACGGTACCGTCGAACCCTAGATGTATAAAAAAGATAAATAAGTAGAGAGAGAATATACTAAGATATGAAAACCAAGAGATTAAGAAGAGAGCGAGAGATAGAAAGACAGAAAGTAAGAGATAGAAAGAGAGAGAGAGAGAGGGAGAGAGAGAGAGAGCGAGAGCGAGAGAGAGAGAGAGAGAGAGAGAGAGAGAGAGAGAGAGAGAGAGAGAGAGAGAGAGAGAGGGAGAGAGAGAGAGAGAAAGAGAGAGAGAGAGAGAGAGAGAGAGAGAGAGAGAGAGAGAGAGAGAGAGAGAGAGAGAGAGAGAGAGAGAGAGAGAGAGAGAGAGAGAGAGAGAGAGAGAGAGAAAGCGAGAGAGAGAGAGAGAGAGAGAGAGAGAGAGAGAGAGAGAGAGAGAGAGAGAGAGAGAGAGAGAGAGAGAGAGAGAGAGAGAGAGAGGGAGAGAGAGAGAGAGAGAGAGAGAGAGAGAGAGAGAGAGAGAGAGAGAGAGAGAGAGAGGGGGAGAGAGAGAGAGAGAGAGAGAGAGAGAGAGGGAAGGGGAAAGAGAGAGAGAGAGAGAGAGAGAGAAAGCGAGGGCGAGGGAGAGCGAGTGAGCGAGAGAGAGAGAGAGAGAGAGAGAGAGAGAGAGAGAGACAGAGAGAGACAGAGACACACACACAGAGAGAGAAAGAGAGAGGCAGAGAGACAGAGAGACAGAGAGACAGAGAGAGAGAGAGAGAGAGACAGAGAGACAGAGAGACAGAGACAGAGAGAGAGAGAGACAGAGAGAGAGAGAGACAGAGAGAGAGAGAGAGAGAGAGAGAGAGAGAGAGAGAGAGAGAGAGAGAGAGAGAGAGAGAGAGAGAGAGAGAGAGAGAGAGAGAGAGAGAGAGAGAGAGAGAGAGAGAGAGAGAGAGAGAGAGAGAGAGAGAGAGAGAGAGAGAGAGAGAGAGAGAGAGAGAGAGAGAGAGAGAGAGAGAGAGAGAGAGAGAGAGAGAGAGAGAGAGAGAGAGAGAGAGAGAGAGGAGACAGACAGAGAGAGAGAGACAGAGAGAGAGAGAGACAGACAGAGAGAGAGAGACAGAGAGAGAATGAGAGAGAGAAACAGAAAGGGAGAAAGAGATGAAAAGAGAGAAAGATAGATAAAAGAGAAAGAGAGAGAGGAAGTAAGTGAAAGAGAGAGTGAGGGAGAAAGAGAGTGAGAGAGCAAAAGAGAGAGAGTGAAAGAGAGAAAGAGACAGACAGAGAGAAAGAGAGAGAAGGAAAGAGGGAGGAAGATAGAGAAAAGAGAATAATATATAAAGAGAGATAAAGATAGAGAAGAGAGAAAGAGAGAGAAAGTGAGAGCGAGAGAGATAGAAAGAGAGAGAAAGATAGAGAAGAGAGAAAGAGAGAGAAAGAGAGAGAGGGAAACTGAGGGAGAGAGAAAGAGAGAGAAAGAGTGAGAGAGAGAGAGAAAGAGTGAGAGAGAGAGATAGAGAGAAAGAGAGAGAGAAAGAGAGGGAGAGTGAAACAGAGAGATAGAGAGAGAAAAAGAGAGAAACAGAGAGCGAGAGAGAAAGAAAGAGAGAGAAAGATAGAGAAGAAAGAAAGCGAGAAAGAGAGAGGGAAAGAGAGAGAAAGATAAAGAGAGAGAGAGAAAGATAGAGAAGAAAGAAAGAGAGAAAGAGAGAGGGAAAGAGAGAGAAAGATAAAGAGAGAGAGAGAGAGAAACATAAAGAGAGAGAGAGAAAGATAAAGAGAGAGAAACAAAGATAAAGAGAGAGAGAGAGAGAGAAAGAGAGGAAGAGTGAGAAGAAGAAATAGAGAGAGGTTGAGAGAGAGAGTGAGAGAAAGAGAGAGGTAGAGTGAAAGAGACAGAGAAAGATAGAGAGATTGAGAGAGAGATCGAGAGATAGAGAGAGTGAGAGAAAGAGAGAGATAGAGTGAAAGAGACAGAGAAAGATAGAGAGATTGAGAGAGAGATCGAGAGATAGAGAGAGTGAGAGAAAGAGAGAGATAGAGTGAAAGAGACAGAGAAAGATAGAGAGATTGAGAGAGAGATCGAGAGATAGAGAGAGTGAGAGAAAGAGACAGATAGAGTGAAAGAGACAGAGAAAGATAGAGAGATTGAGAGAGATCGAGAGATAGAGAGAGCGAGAGAAAGAGAGATAGAGTGAAAGAGACAGAGAAAGATAGAGAGATTGAGAGAGAGATCGAGAGATAGAGAGATAGAGAGAGAAAGAGATAGATAGAGATGTGAGAGGAGGAGCCTATTATTAGGCTCTATGTGTGGACATGGCCCATATCTCTCTTTCCCTCTCTCTCTCTCTCTCTCTCTATCTCTCTCTTTCTATATATCTATGTATCTCCTGAATTTTAATTTTTTAATCTTATGTTTACGTGGTTGCATCAACTCTTCCACATTGTATCAGATCTCGGGGCTCAAACCGGTGGCGCTTTCTTCCCTCTGACCGGCGGTGATCTCTTCCTGACGGCGGTGGCTTCTTCCGCGGTACCTTTCTTCCGGGCGGCGTCTTCTTCCGCGGCACCTTCTTCCGCGGTGTCTTCTTCTCGGCAACGCCTTCTTTCATGGTGCATGACTGCATTCTTCCGCGGAAATCTCTTCCGCCGCGCATTTCTTCCTGGCGGCGTCTTCTTCTGCGACACCTTCTTCCGCGGTGCTTTTCTTCTCGGCGGTGTCTTCTTCCGTGGCACCTTCTCGGACCAGCGGTATTCTCCTCTGAACAGCGCCAATATCTTCTAGACCGGCGGCGCCTTCGTTTGGCCGGTGGTATTCTTCTTTATCTTTGCCTGACCGGCGGTATTCTCCTCTGATCAGCGGCAATATCTTCTGGATTGGCGGCGCCCTCATCTGGCCGACAATATTCTTCTCTTCTCGATGGCGTTCTCCTCTCATCAGCAGTCCTTTTATCATCATCTTTGGTGATCTCCATCTTTGGCCGGAAATGGACTACTCTGCAAACTCTCCGTCACATCTGAATATGCCCATTCACATGCCTGCACCGGTTAAAACCGGACCAGTTAATCCATTTATCTCCAAATTACAGGCCCCGTGTTTAATCTTCTCCGGACGGGGCTCAAATTACATTACGTGGTTGGAAAGCTTTCGTCGATTCCTACAGATACATCAGCATGAGTCTCTTTTGACGGAAGAACCACCTCCGCTTAATGATCCTCATTATGCAAACTGGGTCACACGTGATCGTACAACCACTGCCTGGCTTCTTAAGATGCTCTTTCAATCTCGCCAACTCACTGCAGCTTATCTCCCTGACAAAGAAGATATGGGACGAGCTCTTCCGGATGTATGATCCCAAGAGTAATATGGCTTCCACTATTAATATCTTAGAGAAGATGTTAAAACTTTAAGGCTCTGAGGGTCCACTCAAGACGGTCTATGCTACTCTTCGTGGATGTGATTCTCACATACAGGTTTATCATCCGTATATTACAGATCTAGTGGAGCACAAACATTATCACGAGGAGTTACAAGTATCCTTATTTCTTAACTCTATTCCTACAGCCAGAAGTACGCAGATACGTGGCTCTACTCTGAGTGGCGCCACTCTTCCCTCCTTGACTGATGCCTTTGATGCAGCCCAACGCGTGGACATCCTCACTCCCATCAAAGGGACATTCTTTGGTCACTTCTCTCGCCTCATCCGACTCTTCGGCACTCCTAATCCTGCAGCTCTAGCTATCACTGGTAAAAGCTCCAGCAATTCTCAACACTCTGATGATCACTTCTGACCGTCGTTGCGAAAAATATACCGATCCTATGCATTCATTGCTCTCGTCTGATGCATTCATCCACTAGGTGCTATTAGAAGTGGGGCTATCCTCTTGGACATCGTCGTCATGTCCCCTCTTCATCGACCACTCCACCGCTACCGCCTCAAGGGTCTGTGCAACCCTCCTCCTCCATATTGGCCAGTCCATCTTATGTAGCAAATATTTCTTCTGCCGAGCTTGTGGCCCACTTCGCCGCACTTACCACCACTACACGTGATGCCTCATCATTTGGCCAAGGTACTACCTCCTTAGCCTCCTCTTCGGGGTCTTGGATTTTTGATTCCGGCGCTTCACGTCATGTGACGAGTGACTACACCATTCTTTCTCGTCTTTCCAAACTCGCCAACCCTGAATCCATTTTTGTTGCAGACGAATGATCATGCTTGGTTACAGGCAAAGGCACTCCATCACTGACATCCCTGCTTCCGCTTCATGATGTTCTCCATATTCCAAGCTTTCCAATCAATCTTATCTCTATTAGCATATTGGTTGAAGCTCTCCTTTGTTAAAGTGACCTTTTTGCCTTACCATTGCGTATTTCAAGACTTGAGGACCAGTGCAAGATATGTTTGGGGTGTAAGACTCGGGGTGGCATTTATGAGCTCGTGTCCAATTCTCCATCCACGTGCCTGACCTATCATCTCTCACAGTCCTCTATTTCTCTTGGTGGCATTGTCTGTCATCACCAAGCTCCATCAAACTCTCCCATGGGTCCAAATTAAGGATTTTTCTTGTGAATCATGTCAAATGGGCAAACATCATAGTGCCAAATTTCAACGTGCTGAATCTATTAGTTCAAAACCTTTTGATTTGCTGCATTTTAATATTTGGGGGCATCACATCTTCCATTAAAACTTGGTTTTCGGTATTACATGATTCTTATTGATGATTACTCATGAGTGTCATGGGCCTATCTCTTGATTGACCGTGACGACATTCTTCCGATGATCCGCCAGTTTCTTCAAGAGTTCTCGACTCAATATTCATGTACTCCGAAGATTATTCATACGGTCAATGCTGCGGAACTTGTCCAAAAAGAATTTCAAGAATTGTGATCCGCTGCTGGTATTCTTTATCAAACGTCATGTCCTCACACCTCTCAGCAAAATGGAGTAGCTGAGCAAAACCATCGTCATTTTGTTGATATAACTAAGATGATCTTATATGAGATGAATATTCCACTAGAGTTCTGGGCTGATGCTATACTGACCTCGACATTCCTCATAAATCGCCTTCCTTCCACACTGACGACATTCTTCTTCATCGTCTTCATCCAAATAAGGAGCTATTTCCCTTACCGTCCCGCGTATTTGGGTGTGTGGCCTTTGCTTACAACCATTTGGCTACCAAATCCAAACTTGCCCCTCGGACAAATGAAGGCATGTTTGTGGGCTATTCTTGCACGCAGAAGGGATGCCGGATCTACCTCCCCGACAGTCAGTGATATATAGTCTCGGCCGATGTTAAATTTCATGAGTCGATGCCATACGTCTCCCAAACCTCTCCATCTTGGGAGACTTTGGGTTCACATCCTACGGCTTCCCTGGTGGCCCTAGTGGCCTCATCTCTTGTGCCAGATCTGCCTCTTCCACTACCTTCCGCTCCCCTGCCAGCATTACTTAAGCCTCCTACAGTCTCTTTGCCACTTTTGCCTCCTCTTGCCCTTCCGGCTCCTAGCTCTTCGCCCCTCGAGCTCCCCGTTGAAGACCAATCTACGCCCTCCTCAAGTCCGCCTTCAGCTGATCTTCTTCTTCCAATCGCACTTCGGAAAGGTACACGCTCCTGCACTCTTCATCTCTACTCTAATGTGGTCTCATATGACAGACTATCTATGCCCTATTGTGCCTTTTCTATGGCATTGTCTGTTGAAACTATTCCTCAATCTCCTAAGACTGCTTTATTAATTCCTTACTGGAAAGCCACTATGGATGAAGAGTATTTTGCTCTTGTTTGTCGAGGTACTTGGGACCTCGTTGGTCGACCGGATCACACTAACGTCGTCAACTGTCGCTGAGTGTTGACTCTTAAATATAATCCTGATTGCAAATTCATCACTACAAAGCTCGGTTGGTCGCTTGAGGTTTCTTGTAGGTCCATGGCATCGATTATGAGGAAACCTTATTTTCGGTGGTTAGGCTCAACTCCATTCATATACTTCTTTCTGTGGCAGTCAACCTTGACTGGCAACTGCACCAACTTGATGTCTCCAACGCCTTGCTATATGGAGACCTCTTTGAGTGTGTTTACATGGAGCAACCTCATGGTTATTCGGTTGAGGGGGAAAATGATAAGGTTTGCCTTCTTTGTCGTGCTCTTTATGGCATCAAACAGAGTACACGGGCATGGTTTGGAAATTTCAGTGAACTCATTTTGACATGTGGATTAGTGGCTTGTGACGTGGAGCCCACCGTATTCCGCAAGACTACTTCGGCTGGTTGTATCATTCTCGCCATTTGTGGATGACATGACCATCAGGGGCACTGCTTGTGCGGGCATCCAACAGGTCAAGACCTTTCTAAATTGACATCTTGACATTCGCAACTTAGGGGAACCTATGTATTCCTTGGCATCGAATTTGCCTCTCGACTAGGCCCTCTTGTCCTCAACCAACGCAAGTACATCCTTGATATTTTGCAAGAAGCTGGTCTCTCTGAATGCAAGCCGTACGCATCTCCGATAGATAGCAAGCCTCAGCTTTGGAGTGCAACGTCTCCACTTTATACAGATCCTAAATGGTATTGGTGCCTGGTTGGGAAGCTCATCTACACTACGTTGACTCGGCCTGACATCGCCTTCACCGTAAATGTTCTGAGCTAGTTTATGCATGCCCTTTGAGAGGTTCATTGGGAGGCTACTCTAGATCTGCTTGCATATCTTACATATGGCCCAGGGCGAGGATTCATCTTCCGACGTCATTGTCACCTACAAGTTGTTGGGTACTTCGATGCAGGATTTGACGGCGATCATCAGGACCAAAAATCTACAACTAGCTATTGTGTGTACGTGGGTGGTAATCTTGTCATTTGGCGAAGTCACAACCAATCTGTCCCATCAGTCTCAAATGCCGAGGCAAAATATCGAGTAATGGCAGAAACGTCCTCCGAGATGTTGTGGGTACTAATTTTTATTTGAACTTGGCTTTCCAAATAAAGGGTTTATGCCAATGATGTGCGACAATCAAGCTGCCATGTTCATTGCTAACAACCAAACCTTCTCCATGCGTACCAAGCATATCAAAATTGACTACCATGTGATTCATCATCGTATCATCACAGGACTTATTTCCACGCAATATGTGGCCTCTGCAGATCAACTTGCAGATATATTCACTAAAGGGCTAAGTGTGACATCCTACGACACCCTCTCAGGCAAGCTGGGCCTATATGACATCTACGCTCCAGCTTAGATTGAGAGAGAAAGAGGGGTAGAGAGAAAGAAAGAGAAAGAGTGAGAGAGAGATTGAGAGAGAGATCGAGAGATAGAGAGAGAAAGATAGAGAGAAAGAGGCAGAGAAAGAAAGAGAGAGTGAGAGAGAGAAAGAGAGAGAAATCGAGAGATAGAGAGAGAGAAAGAGAGAGAGATAGAGAAAAAGAGACAGTGAGAAAGAGAGAGAGTGAGAGAGGGGGATAGAGAGAAAGAGTGAGAGAGAGATACATAGAGAGAAAGAGAGGGAGAGGGAGGAGAGAGATAGAAATATAGATAGATAGAAAGAGAGGGAGAGTGAGACAGAGAGAGAGTGAACGAGAGATAGAGAGAGAAAGAAAGAGAGATAGAGGAAAAGAGACAGAGAGAAAGGGAGAGAGAGATCGAGAGAGGTAGAGGGATAGAGAGAAAGAGAGAAAGACTCAGAGAGAGAGATAGAGGGATAGAGAGAAAGAGTGAGAGAGAGATATATAGAGAGAAAGAGAGAGAGAAGGAAAGGGAGAGGGAGGCAGAGAGATAGAGAGAGAGAGAGAGAAAGAGACAGAGAGAAAGGGAGATAGAGAGTGATATATATATGTATATATATAGAGAGAGAGAGAAAGAGGGGTAGAGAGAAAGAAAGAGAAAGAGAGAGAGAGAGAGATTGAGAGATAGAGAGAGAAAGAGACAGAGAGAAAGAAAGAGAGAGAGAGAAAGAGACAGAGAGAAAGAAAGAGAGAGTGAGAGAGAGATAGAGGGGTAGAGAGAGAGAGAGAAAAAGAGACAGAGAGAAAGGGAGATAGAGAGTGAGATATAAATATAGAGAGAGAGAGAGAGAGAGAGAGAGTGAGAGAGAAAGAGAGGGGGAGGGACACAGAGATATTGAGAGAGAGAGAAAGAGAGGGAGAGAAAGAGAGGGCGACAGAGAGAGACAGAGAGGGAGATATGTATATATATATATATAGAGAGAGAGAGAAATAGCATCAGCAGTCCACCGTTATCAGCAGAATCTTCACATCCGTCTCTTCAAACTGGTATATCGTTATCTCCTTAACAAGAGAGAGAGAGAGAGAGAGAGAGAGAGAGAGAGAGAGAGAGAGAGAGAGAGAGAGAGAGAGAGAGAGAGAGAGAGAGAGAGAGAGAGAGAGAGATAGAGATAGAGAGAAAGAGAGGGAGAGAAGGAGAGGTAGACAGAGAGAGAAGGAGAGGGAGAGAGAGATAGATAGAGAGAGAGAGAGAGAGAGAGAGAGAGAGAGAGAGAGAGAGAGAGAGAGAGAGAGAGAGAGAGAGAGAGAGAGAGAGAGAGAGAGAGAGTGAACCTTCACAACAGTCTTCAAACTGGTGTATAGTTATCTCCTTGACAAGAGAGAGAGAGAGAGAGAGAGAGAGAGAGAGAGAGAGAGAGAGAGAGAGAGAGAGAGAGAGAGAATGTCCCTGTCTACCTGCTCGGGTTTGCGTGGAAATGCGGCAGCGGAATTTCGCCAACACGCTAATGAATTATTTTCTGGTCTTCTGTGTCGCTTTCGCTCTCTCTCTCGCTCTCTCTCTCTCTCCCTCCGTCTCTCTCTTCGTCAAAGTCGTCCTACGGATCTGGGCCAGCGGCCCGAGGACGGCATTCCGGTCGTGCCGTTAAACATGTTCTATTGACTATCCATCCGCGAGAGGCTGGGAGATATCGATAGATGCGGATGGAAAGATTGCTTAGAATACAGTCAAGAAGTCCGACAAGTAGACATCAAGATAGTTGAGCGGACAGAACTATGAAATTATCGACTACTTCGTAGGTGAATGAACCTATGAACAAGTTAACGATGGAAAATATTATAGCTAGATGCATGGGTCCATAGATGTAAAAAAAGATGCGATGTAAAAAGCTCCTGCTTTACCTACCTTTCAATGTCTGGAATGTCAAAACTGATGAGAGATTCTTAAATGTCTATAAGGCCGGCATGTAATCTCGGATTGACATTTTCTTCACATCTCATCCGCCAACCTCCTGCAACTACTTTATCTCCTTGTTATTTTCTTTTTCTTCTTCTGGACCATCGTTATCATCATCTTCTTCTTTTATTTTATAGAAATATGTTATTCGAGATGAACATAATATTCAACTACTTTATCATCATAACCTTTTTCTTGATCATCATTATGTTTATTTTCCTTCTTACATAGCATCTCTTGTCTCTGTAAAAATCAAAACTCTTCGTCATCACCTCTTATCCTTTACTTCTTCCTCTCTTGGAAGGGATCACCTTGATCTTTCCTATATGAGTTTTTTCAAAAGTTTTAATGCAGATTATGCACATGAGTTGTCTTTTAGGCAGTATTTACTGGTAACTCTCCGATAAAATGTCATAATAATTAGCATGATAACTCTCTCTCTCTCTCTCTCTCAAAATCGTTTTACAGATTGAGTAATAAAGTTTATCAGTTAACTCAAATACCAGTATACATGAATAATCGCATGCTCAGGTTAATCTCTCCAATGATGATATGTCTGGATATGTTAGAACTCAAGACGGATATCCATGTTATAATTTTGAAACAATGAATCATGTTTTCCCTAGAAATTAGGAATTCTCACGATGCCATTATGATTATCAGGGTAAAACTTTAAAACAGTCCTCTAAAGACTCATTCTAACTGGTCATCATGAATATAGGGAAAATCCAAATCGTTCTCTAAAAACATGGAAACCTTAGTTTTGAACTTTCAATTACATACTCATAGTTCATGGTGACTATTTTTCGTCAGTTTTCAATGGGAAAAGATGTGGTATACGTTAAACGGTGATGATAATGGGAACTGGGATACTTTCCGATAAGTCAAGTGTAAAAAGGGTTGAAGAAGACGACAATTTAGACGTTTGGATTGTAACGGAGTCAACACGGCCAATACCGCCGTTCTCGCTTGTTCGTTCGACGTAGGATTTGGGTAATGGGTATATGCCTATTTTCTCCATTCTAACGTCATACTTCAACTTCTTAACATAAAAAATTAGTAATACACGGTACATTATTCTTATCAGTTCGAACTTCTCATAAAATATTGTATGAGCTCATGTTTTTTCTTCTTTCCTGGTTCCCCGTTTTCCATTCGATTTCTACTCCAGAATAAGGTTAAAAATTTAGACTGCCATAAAGGCCATCTAGTCGCTCAGTAAATGTTCCAAGAATAATGAACCTATAAAATTCTCCAGCGTAGTAACGGAAGTATATATATATATATTCTCTTGAATAAATGAAATTTTCGTTTAATCCGAATTAAACGGATGGGTCATTTCGATGGAGTTAAACTGATATTAAGAGGTCCAATCATACTTTACTCCATGACAGAAAATATAATAAACACCGTCACAACAAAAAAAGTATACACTTGACTAATAAGTAATAACTTCACTAGACCCATCAAAACTTTTCATCATCAACTTTCTAGGAAGAAGAGTTCTGGAAATCAAGTCTAGTGGCCGTCCAATCCACGAATCCCGTCAACTCTCTAAGCCAAATTATGAGTTCTCTATCTCTTCAACTAGTAAAAACGTGGCGATACTCTCTTGCAGCACTTGCCGTCCACCGTTCGAACTCTCTCTCTCTCTCTATATATATATATATCATAAGATTAATGAGTTTTGTCATCTACTCACGGAAAACCTCCGTTGACCTGATGAGAAGGTTCCCGGAAGCAGAGAATCCACTTTCAGACGAAAAAACTTTGCCGATTTCGAGGCTTAAAAGGATGTTATACCCATCTTCTTCCCTTCCACCACTTGGTCAGCTCTCCCCTTGTGGCTATATTATCCCTCTTCGTGCCTTCCTTGAGCCTTCCTATCTCCCCTTCCGATCATTTAGATAGAGATGGATACCAAACATGGACTCAACTATTCGGATAGTTTGATAGAAACGTAGATTCATAAAGAGAGAAATAAATTGATATATCGAGACACAGATAGAGAGATAGAGAGAAAGAGAGACAAATAAAGAAAGAAAGAGGGATAGATATAGAGAAAGAGAGATATATAGAGAGAAATAGATAGATATACAGATAGAGATAGATAAATATATTGATTGTGTGAGATAGATAGATTGATAGCGAGACAGGTAGATAGGTAGAGAGATACATAGGTAGATAAATAGATATGTAGAGAGATAGATAGATAGAGAGACATGTAGATAGGTAGAGAGATACATAGGTGGATAGATAAATAGGTAGATAGATAGATAGCTAGACAGACAGAGAGATAGATAGATAGATATGCAGATTGGTAGAGAGAGATATAAAGTAGGTAGATAGAGCGATAGAGAGATAGATACGTAGATAGGTATATATATATATATAGGTAGGTAGATAGAGCGATAGGGCGATAGAGAGATAGATAGATACGTAGATAGGTACAGAGATAGATATATAGGTAGGTAGGTAGATAGAGAGACATAGATAGATAGACAGATAAATAGAGTGATGGATATAGAAAGAGATAAAGAGAGAGAGAGAGAGAGCTTTATCAGCGTGTCTTAACCATCACCTGGTCAGCCCTCCTCTTGAGGCTATATCTTCCTCGCTCCCCTTCCTCAGTCACAAGTAGAGAGAGAGAGAGAGAGAGAGAGAGAGAGAGAGAGAGAGAGAGAGAGAGAGAGAGAGAGAGAGAGAGAGAGAGAGAGCCGCGATCATGAGCGAGAGAAACCGATCAGAGGGGGACTGGGCGCAGTACCAAGGAACAAATTCAGGGACTTCTTCTTCTCCATTGGCAGGATCAAAGGTGAAGACGACCAGAAGACGAACCAGAGCATCTAGAAAGGCCCCAACGACGCTTTTCAACACCGACGCTGCCAATTTCAGGGCCATGGTGCAGCAATTCACCGGCGCCCCCTCCACCACGAACCAGACTTCTACTCCGATATTGAACCCGCCCTACCATACCCAAGAACTCCCCCCTTACGTATACCCCCCCTTCAATCAAAACCCAGATAGCGGGTTGTTCTTCCATGATGCAGGCTTATCTGGAGACGCTGGAGAAGGAGCAAACGTCGTAAACCCTAATGGAGGATTCGTCTCTTCCGAGGACATCAACACGTTCCGCTTCTACTCTAGATAAGCGAAACAAAGACAGATGTTTGACGACGGAGATGGACGGACGCTAGCGGTTTCGATTAGTTTAAGTCTTCTCTATAGTATCATCACCTGTCTTTATCTGTTTTTTAGTGTTTTTGTTGTTTATTTTGTTCATCTGTGTTGAACTGTTTAGTGATCCTCTTCGTTGTTGGCTTGGGGAATGTCTCAATTAGAAGAATTTTCTTTTAGCTGGTCCGTTTTGATGGAGGAATTTGGTGGCTTTGCAAGTGTGAATTTCCGCCGTATCGGTAAGAACTAAAATATTGAATTTTTAGGGCCCTACGAATAAAGTCGCACAGATACTTGTGCACTGCAATTTTAATACGTTTATGTATTTTTAAACTTGCTTGATGGTTGTAACTTAACGTGTATAAAATCAATTAATGCGCCATTTCATAGCCACGAAGTCAAATCATTTGAAATCTTTTCATACATTGGACCTGTCGATTATCTTGACTTTAATGGGTCCAAAATATGTATTCAACAACCCTCAGGATTAAACCAAGATATGAGCGAGGCTAAATCAAAACCGTGAACAGTTTGGAGAAAAACAACCTTCTTCTGTGAATGTTTGAAACGGAAGGTGAAAACGAGACCGAGGTCAGAAAAGGGAGAGATCAATATGAATAACTTTACAAGGATCCGTAGAGGTCTTCAGAAAGCTTCATTGCCAGTTTGTTACACTGCCTTTCCTTAGCTTCAACTTCTTAAAAGCAATTGGTTTGAGCTCTATAGGGCACCTCAAGTGTGATTTGAGCTCCTCCATTTGTAACACCTATGGAAACTTCTAGAGAGTCCCCTCTCTAAAAAAGATTTACCCTTCTAAAAAGTTTAGAAGCATTCATAAGCTTCAATAAGGGTCTAGAATAGTTTTTGCATCCGTAGATCATCTGAGAGGTCCTATAATAATCCAGGAGACTCTACAATATCAAAGAAGAAGCTTACTGACGACATGGTTCCAACTGAAGTTATTCTTATTGTTTTGTCCATGTCATGAAATTGATCTCATGTTCTATTTGTTCAATCAGTGATAGACCTCTATTTAAAAAGTTTTATTTTCTCCAATCTGTTTCTGGGTTTGGTTCACATTCCCTGCACTATTGGAGGTTTCTTGAGCTTTGCAGGATTCATGTTTTAGACTCCAAGTCAGGATGGAAAATTTTGGATTTTAGTTATAGGGTTTTATTTTAGCCCATGATGAAAACTAATTTTGATTAAAAGATAAATTTAGCCTTTGACAGACTAATATGAAAGCTACTTTCACTTGTCAAGGACTTCATAAGCACTCTCAGGGATTTGGTAATATGTCTAAAGCATTAGGATTGGAAGAAAATTAATAATTGCATGAAATGAGGCTTTCCGTTATTCTGTTGTGTCTATCCAATAGGGTGTAGTGTAAGTAAAAAGAAAGCTTCACCAGATTTATGGTCTTTGTTTAAGTCACTGTCTAGGACTATAAGCCTTACTGGAAGACATTGTTTGATGCAAAAAAACTGTCATGCAGATAGTGTCTAATGGAGTTTCCATCAGATATTGTGAACGATTTACCTCCATTGTCACCTACATAATGAATGTTGATGTCAAAATAGCTGAGCTGGATTGAGCTCATCCATTGTTTTGTTAATTAACCCCCTTTTACAAACATTTCTATGAGGCTTTTCTTTATGATGAAAACTCCCTTTGTACCCCCTTTAATTACTCTACATGACGTGAAAAACGACCCTACTATCCAAGGACATTTTAGATAAGGAACTAAAACGTGGGAATATAGAGCAGCCAATTTTTGAGTATTTTGTGTTCATAATTTTCCGAGTAGAAACAGCCATGATGGAGGAAGAAAGAATTCAAAATAAATATCAGGAAAATACTTTTTAAAAAATATCAATGCATCGATAGAAATTTTTATAGAAAAGCCAAAACTACGGCGGAGGAGAATCTGGCTTAGGTGGAGTATGTGAATCAATCTTTTTATGAAGAATATCAGAATGTCTGTGATTACATAATGCCTAACAGGAATTTTTAATTCACGGATGAAGCTATACACAGAGTCATAGTCTACATGGTGAACTATTATCCAAGAAATGTTAGTTCTTATATGAATTTTAAGAATATGATGGCGAGTAAGAAACTCGATGGATGTTAGGCATGCCCCTGCCTAGAAGTAGAACCTCATTTCATTGAGCATCATAAGTCCAAAGTTGAGCTCTTATGTTGGTGTTTTCATATAGAGTACTCCAAAAATATTCTAAAACGTTTCCGCTTAAATACTCTATTCATAATATAGGGTAAGTAAATAGTCCATCCATTGGGAGATATAAATTGAATTTCTGCAGTTTTCTCTAGCTTGAGAATAACTAAGTGAATTCACAAGAAAAAAATGTATTTTTTAAAGAGTTTTGTGAATTTATGTATTATATATAATTTTTAAGATTTATTTTTGAGCAGGAATTCAAGGAAATTTAATCAACTTATAGATGTTCCCAAAATTTTAATGATAGAAGGATAAAATTGTATTTTTATATTTATATTGATTTTTTAACTATATTAAAATGTAAAATAATTAGGGATGATAGAAATGACTTTTAGAGAATTTTGCAAGAACTTATTTCAAGGTTAGAATGACTAAAAATGAATAATATTATTTCATGAACATATTTCAAGGTTAAATACAGAAATATCTTATGTAATATCTCTAGCAACTGACAAAAATGACGGTAGACGAGGAGCAGTAGGAAAATTTGAACTATGGGATCAGCTAGCCCAGTGTATTCTGGTGCAACCTAATGAACCCAAAATGAGTCATGCAAATATACACATCTTAAGGCCATTATGGAATAAGTTTACTGATATTATCTCCATCTTTGCATGGGTCTTCATTTCATGCATTAAATAGGCCATTCTATTTAAACATCCCTTTTTAAGGTAGTCTATACTTAATTTATGGTCCAACTTATTCTTCTTGAAAATATGCGTAAAATATTATTACATTTAAGGAGTTTGACCATTCTCACTCTCATGTTTGTTTCAGGGATGAAGTATTTTTGTTTTAAAATTTATAAAATATGGTTCTATGAATCACCAGAGGTAGTTGCGCCAGGCCCGCATCAGCGTTCAAGACAGCAATAGGTGAGTGAGCACATTTTTCTCAAGCCTAACCACAACCAGAGAGCATTTGACTCCCACGTAGCAGCCACCAACATGCACACACTAACAAGTTCAAGCCTAGCCAGCGATGGGCAACTAAGCGATTGAATCACAGCCATTGTACTCCATATGAAGGATATCAGACAGCGAGGGTAGATCCATCCATCTCCATTAAAAATACATGTATATTTCCATAAATTTTAGATGTTTTTGGTATTATTAATTTAGAATTTATCATGTTATCACTTCAATTAACTAATATTTATGCACTAGCTATAAATTATAATTTTGCACATTATGGTTATTTTTGACTTTACTCCTTGACTTTTTTGAAGTCATGTAATTTTAGTACTGATGAGTATTCTATAGTTAAACATGTGCAGAAATTAATAGGAATGAGAAGACGTTAACTCTTAAAGAGTTGGAGAATTTTTGGGGAGCTTACTAATTAAGTGGCTTGAAAGGATCAAGTGGAGTTGTGGACCTTCAAAAGAGAAATGTGAGGAAGATTGGCCACTACCTGGCCTCACCATTGGAATCTCAAAAACCTTACAAAGAAAGAAGATAAAGATTACAAGGGGAAGCTCTCAACCACTAAAGAAAGGGGCAAAGTTGTAAGAAAAAAGAATAGAAAATTCCCAAAGGGGTATTTTAGTAATTCTTACAATGTATATATACACTTTTTCTCCCTCATTACCCCTCATTCTGGACGTACTCCAGAAAATGGCTGCCCAAAAGGATAAGGCATAGTTCAAAATCCAGGTTGCTCAACATGCCTGATGTAAGTTTATTGAAATTTTCACTCAATCTCAACTATTTTTTGCATTGAAATGTCTGATCCTAGAAAAATATAAGGATACAGACTTGAGAGGAAGTATTGAGGGCTCATTAAGCTTGCATTGAGGTTTTAGGAAGTTAGATTTCAATGTTCCCATCATTATCGATCCATTTATCCTTAAAATCCATCATTTTCTCACTCTAAACACTCATTTTCCCTAATTTCTCTCTCTATAATTGGCTAATTATCTCTCTAGAAAACTTTATACATATCCCTAGTTAATTTTGTAAAAAGTTCATAAAACATCTTCTGCATTTTCACTTTCAAATTCTATCTCAAACTCCTTCAACACTTTCTCTTCATTTTCTCACTCTATCTCCTCATTTCAACCTTTTCTTTCTATAGAATCGGTTATTTCTCACTCTAGAAATTCATTCACATGCCTAGTTAATTCCCTCATAATTGCATAAAAAATCATCTTCATATACACCTTCAAGTTCCATATCAAACTCTCTCTACCCCTTCTTCATTTTCTCTCTCTATCTTCTTATTTCAACCTTTTCACTCTCTAAACCCATTTATTTCTCTCTCTAAAATCCATAACTGTCTCTATCTAGATCCTCTATCATTTTCATTTCGAATCACAAAAACAATCTCAATAAAAATCAGTTTTATCATTTGAAAAAAAATAATTTTCCCCCCTATTTCGGCCGCCGTTCGCTGTCGTGCAGTTTCGTGTGGCACTTGTGCAGCAGGGACACCCCTCTGCCTTCCAGCCTGAGTGCCAACAGCGCCCATGACCTCAGGGCACAGGGGAGCCATGTGAAAGACTTAGACAAATAGGCGAAGTCCTAACCATATTGGGTCAAGCCCAATAGAGTTTAGCCCATTTGCCTAAGTCCTGCCTTAACCAAATTGGGCTGAACCTTAGTGGACCGACCCGTTAAGGCCAGCCCCATACAAGCCAGATCAGACCCGCCTACCCATCCGGTTAGCCGCTACTCCACCGCTACTGCCGCTGCCACCGCCAGCGGCGATCGCTGAAGCAGGTAAATTCTCTATTTTTAGCAAGTAAAAATTATAAAATAGTAAAAATCAGAAACAATTAGGAAAACATATTTTATGCATTTAAAAGTTCCAAAAAATTAGGAAAAATCCCAAATATTAATATAATCAATTTTCACTGATTTTAACATCTATACAATTTCTAATATATATATAACTCTCGTTTTTAATATGTCTAGTGGTTTTTGGTGTAAATTAAATTTCATAAAATTCGTCAAATATTTTATTTCTGATTTCTGTTGTAAATTAAAATCAGGGAAATTAGATCAAAATTTTTTAGTGTTTTTCTTTGTTTGCTGATTCAATTTAAATCACAAGAAATTAGATAAATTAACTAAAATCTAGGAAAAAATCCCAAAAATTGTATTTTTTTTAAACTCATTTTCTTCATTCCAAGCTTGAGAAAAAATCTCAAATTAAATTTCTGTCTCTCTATTGATCGACCACTTACTTCCGCTATATTAAATATAGAGCATTTAAGTGGAATTTTTAATAAGCTTTTTTGGCTATGTCTGAATTAAAACAAGGACGTAAAACCCCTAAATTTGGGATTATCACTTCAACCGTGGTCCTTACTTTCGACGAATGAATGATGGTCTTTGATTGTCGGAAACCGCTTGGGTTGACCTTGCAGCCCCTAGAGGAGCTTCCTGGCCAGAGCAACTCATTTATAGTTACTGGAGGCCCTTCACAGGGTTCAAAAGGGCCTTTAAGGCTCTAATTGGCATATCTTCAGTTTGAGACACAAGCAACGGTATGAACCCTTCTTGTGGTACGATGAGCCAAGGGAGTGCCATGACACCTCCCTTACCGCTCCAACTGTCCAGGATGGCACCTTGAGGGGGCAAGAGCTGCTTGGAGTCATGCCAGCACAGAGAAAGGCAGGAGTAAATGCACACTAAAGCTAAGGAGGTGTTGATTGGTGCCACCATTCTCCAATTGGCTGAATCAGGGTGATTCAGGTGAGTTTCTGAACTCGATGAGGTAGATTTTTTTTGAGTTTACCCTATTTGGATGCATAAATTTGATCATATCAAAGTCAGAATCTGGTTTCCAAGTTCAACCTCCGTGAGTCATTTTTGCAAACATATACGGGGAAACAAGCATTTAGATCGATTTATCATATTTTCTTCTTGATTTTACCTAATTAAAAATTCTAAAATTACTTATTAAATACAAAAATTATATAAACTGCAGCCTATTATTATTAACTACCGCTAACTATGTTATAGTAAAGATGTTAATATATTTATCTTATTACTCCTATCTAAATAATTTCTTATAAGTTAGATAATCCGTATTCTCCCATCTATCTCTCCTACTCTTAAAGTCTAAGGATATGGATGGATAGAAATCGTTCTCTAATCTTTTAATCTATATCTCAATAAATAATCCCATCTGATAACATGATAAATTGATGGATATTTAGATACATTTTAATGATTATGATATTATTAATTTAGAATTTATCATGTTATTATTTGAATCACCTAAATATTATGCATAAGCTATAAATTCTAATTTTTTCACATTATAGTTATTTTTTTTACTAAACTCCTTGACTTCTTTGAAGTAAAGAAGTTATATTACTCATGAGTATTGTATAGTTTCACATGTGCAGAAATTAACATGAATCAGAAGATACAATTCTTCAAGAGTTGGAGAACTTTTTAGAGTTTAGTGATTCTTAAAAAGGGGATTGAAAGGAGAAAAATGGCATTTTAGGCCTTCAAATGAGAAATCATAGGAATATGGGCCACTACCTGACCTGTCCATTGGGCTCTCGAAAGCCTTCCAAAGAAATAAGTTTAAGATTACAAGGGGAAACTCACAACCCATGGAGAAAAAGAGGCAAAATGGCAAGAAAAGAAAATATAAAATACCTAAAGGGGTATTTTAATAATTCATAAAATCTATAAATACTCTTCTCTCACTCATTTCCCCTCATTCTAGATGTTCTCTAGCTAGTGGCAGGCCAGCAAGACAAGTCATATTTCAGAATCAAGGTTGTTCAACCTGCTTAATGTAAGTTTGTTGAAGTTTTCATTCAATCTCGTCTCTTGTTTGAACTAAAACATGCCTGATCCTGGCAAAATATAAGGATCCAGAATTGACAGGAAGTTAGATTTCCATTTTCACATCATCTATCCATTTACACTTAAAATCCACCATTTTCTCACTCTAAACACTTGTTTTCCCTACTTTATCTCTCTAAAATCATTTCATTATCTCTCTAGAGCTTCATCCATATCCCAGTTAATTCCCTAAAAAAATCATAAAAAATCTCCTTCATTTTCACCTTCAAATTCCATCTCAAACTTCTTTTACACCTTCTCTTCATTTTCTCTCTCTATCTCTTCATTTCACTCATTTTCTCTCTCTAAAATAATTTATTTATCTATATAAAATCCATTAAAGTCTCCCTATAGATGATCCTTCATTCTTCCTTTAAAGTTAAAAAAGAATCACGTTTGAATTCCATCATTTGGGGCAAAAAAATTGAAAGTGGAGGACTTAGTCAAATCGAGTAAGTCCTGGCCATATTGGGTCAAGCCCAATAGGGCTTAGCCCATTTGGCTATGTCTTGACTTAGCCAAATTGGGCTGGACCTTAGTGGGCTAACCCACTAAGGCCAGCCCTATATGGGCCACACAAGGACTGCCAGCTCATCCAGTCCGCCGCGCCGCTGCAGCCAACGATAGTCGGAAGAGGTATTTTCCTTATTTTATACGTTTAAAATTTCCAAAAAAATCATAAGAGATCCCTAAAACTAATATAACCAATATTCAGTATTTTTAACATCTACTGAAATTCTAAAAAAACATTTTACTCTTGTTTTGAATATTTCTAGTGTTTTTTGGTGTTAATTAAATTCAAGAAAATTCAAAAAAGTATTTATTTCCTATTTCTAGTGTTAATTAATATTATGAAAATTATTCTAAAATATTTTTAGTGTTTTGTTTGTATTTATGCATCAATTTAGATCATAGAAATTTATTTAAATTGACTAATAATCCATAAAATCTTAGAAATTATATTTCTTATTTTTAAACTCACTTCCTTAATTCAAAGCTTGAGAAAAATTCTGATATTAAATTTCCGCCTCTCTTTGGATCGACCACTTACTTAGTTCATAATAGACAATTCATCTTAACACTTATTTCATAATATTATCATATCTAGCCCTAACTCAAACATTAAATTCAACTCTAAAGACCTGTCACTATAGATTCAACCTCACTCCCACTATACATTTATTTGAATGAGTTTACATTTTTATAATAATTATTTGATTTGGGAAAATAAATATTGTAATACTATAATTGCCTCCATTACAGCCCAGTTCACCCTTTCCTGAATTTGATTACAATTTGGCAGGTTATGTGATATTGCACTGACTCTCGCATATAGTGACGAACAATTGGGTGTGATTGCAGCTGTCCTGCTACATGTTTTGTCCGTGCATGTGTAGGCAGCAGTATTGGGTGGAAAAACATTGTTTTGAAAGGGTACTAAATGATTTTTTTGTTAAGTTTTGGAGATATTAACTATAGATTTGGATAATCTATAGAGGGAAATGAATGGATTTAGAGAGAGGAAAAAGTGATCATAATCAAGAGATAGCGAGAGAATTCGAAAACTATGATGAAATTTTAAGGTGAAATTAATTTGTAGATGATTTTTTAAAAAAATTAGAGGAATAATTGGAAGCATGGGGAATGGTTCAGAGATAAATAGAGATGGTTGAACAGAAAGGAAGAGGGGAAAATAGCTGTTTAAGAAGATACGATGGTGAACTGGTGGGGGAAATTAGTAGGAAATAGAAGGAAAATAGAGATCTAAGTTTTACAAAAAGACATGCATCTAACTGCCCGTTGAACCTTATAATTCTGAAATTTGACATTTTTAAATATAAGATTAAATTAAAGTTACTGGATGAAAAGTTCCAGACTTTTGGATTTACATATATTTTTTATACAAAATTAAAAAGTTTTAACTAGATAAAATGGTATTAATTATTTATTTTATTTAAGATATTTTATCATTTATGCTTAAAAAATTAATGTTCTTACTTTTCAACTCAAAAGTATATTTTTTAAATTTTGGTTCACAATTTTATTTACGATTGATACTATTATTTTATAATTATCAACATCATTGAAATGTCTAGATACAAGAGTAAGTTAAATATCTACGAATATATGTGGACAAGTCCATCCTTACCTGGCTGTCAAAGTAACTGACTAGGCCTTTGAAAAGGCCCTTCTAAGTCAAATGATCCTAGGGAATAGGGATGAAAAGATGGAATTAATGAATAATGTAAAACCTTGTAAAAAATGTGCAAGCCCATCCCTTAGTAAAATGAATCAAGCCCAATCCATTCCTCATGGGCTTGCATGGCACATGGGAACTACAGGGCTTCGTCCATGGCTTAATATTTGCATCTGATTGGAGTGATGAAATACAAACGAATGAAATCACAACTTTAAGCAAAATAAAAAAACATGATGAAATCTTCTAGTGTCGAATCAATGTCACCATCATTTGGTTTCTTCAAAGAGTCATTCAAGGCCACATAAATTTAGTACCTCTTGATGTATCCACTTGATTCGTCTCATGTTGGGTCGTATCCACATGTGAGTCTTGATGTATCCACACAAATCCAGGATGATATTCTTCCTGTTCTATTTTAACAAGAAGAAAAGAAAAAGAGAAAAAAATTATGCCATAAAGATTGAACCTGCATTTATGTTGATTTTGAGAGTCATAGAATTCATCGTTGGTATTTTTTTTTGTTTAATCAATAAAAATATAATCATGTAATAACATAAGTATATCAATTATGATGAGTAAAGATTATATCTGCACATGAGATGACAGACGAGTTCGAGCAACGAGAAAATTGAAGGCAAGAGGGTGATAACTTTTAGATGATTATAGTATATTATAGATAGTGATAATTAGAATAATGGCTGAGAGCAATAAAGGAGTGATGACATTGAGATAGGGAAATAAAATATTGTGGAGAAACATGATGAGTGGTAAGATGTGATTGAAGGTTTGTAAAGGGCATGACAAGTAAGATGATAACCAAGCTGTGATGTGTGAGTGATAAGATGTGATCGAATGTTAGAAAGATATAATGCGATGGTGGAACATGACAGTGAGACAGTTGTAAGCTAACAATGATGGCATCAATAACCAATGTAAGGCAATGATACTTACCCAAGCTCCAGACATTCTGCCAGGATCACAATGATTGGTGACTGGAGGCAAGCGCTCCCTCTTCTCTATTGCCTATTGTCCCACACCTAGGAAACCAATAACATGGATGATGACTCTCAGAAGCTCACTTGCAGTCAATCAAACCTCAAGTATATGAGACAATTTTAAGGATGAATTTGATTTTGATCCACAATTATATTTATACATCAAAGGGTGTGAATAGAGCGAAGGGTTGAAGATGAAGCGACCCTCAAAACTTCAGCTCAATCAACCTTTGAGATTGACAGATACATGCTTTTAAGTTGGAGTAATATTAGTCATCATCAATGTCAATTTTTATCTTCCATCTACATCATCAATGTCAATCCCTCATTTTCCTTTTTGAGTTAAAATATTCATTAGTCATTCATTCAATCATTGAATCAAATATCCCTGCATGGGGAAGAAAACAAAATGACATTTTTTATCACTAAATAATTATTATGATACGAGGGCACATTGCCATGAGCCACACCATGACCTTTTATCTATTTTCATTCTTTCTATTGCTGTGCATCATTTTGGCTCAGAAAAAGAAAGAGATTCCTGATGATTGGGTTATGCATTAACCACTTTCTGCGCACTAAGTTGATAAGCTCAAAATAAGGGTTTGACCTCGTAGTTGGTATTTTTAAGATTTCTCAATAAAAATACAAACCTGTACTCACTTAGAAATATTAGAGTGTGATGAGTAAAGATCAGCATCACATGGATTAATAATTAAGGATTTAATATTCTTGTTATAGCAACCATTGAGATGAGATCATATATGTATTAATTTCAACATTGAGTGACAAGAAAGTGTGAGGCAATTTGGTTATATTAAGTTGAGAAGAGTAGTTAATAGATTGTGATAATTAAGATTTTATAAGCCCGAGTGAATGCAAGAATGAAATGAGAGGATATGAAGAGTAACGAGAGAGAGATAGAGAGCAAGTCAAATAGATTAAATGACGAGTAAATTAGCGATAAGACAATAACGTGAAGGTGATAAGATGGGCTTTAGAGAATGTATGGAGGTGATGTGAAGGTGAGATGTGGTTGTGAAGTTAATCAAAGCTTACAAGGATGTCAACAAAGAACAACCTAAGGTGATGATACATTTTGCTAGTATCACGGTAATTTGTGAGTGCAGGTCACTTCCACCTATTCTCTATTGCTCTTTATGATATAGTCAGAATAATACGAACAAACTTGTTGAATCTGAGAGGTTCACTATCTTTCAATCAGCCCACAGGAGTATGAAGAATGTTTAAGGATGAATTTGACAGTGATCCAAAAATCTATTTATAAATCAGAGGGTATGGATGAAGAGAGGGGGTGAATCTAAAGCATCCCTAAAAAGCTCATCTAAATAGGACCCCTTGATAGTTAGAAATTTAGCTTTGAGTTTGGAGCACCCCTAGGCCTCCATTTTCTCTCTCCTTTTCATTGACCCTGATGGTTTCTCTTCTTTTCATTTCATTGAAGGCGTGTAATTATCAGCTTTTAATCATTGGTCATATTACCTCATCTTCCTTGATCGCGCAGTCTGAGAAGACCATGTGTACATGAAAGAGGAAGGGGCAAAAAATAATATCCATAATTTAATAATTGTGGCATGCAATGATGTGGCATGCTATGATTGGAAGGGAAAATAAAATAGAAGCCTTAGTTACATTAAAAGGCTGCTAAGTTTGGCCGTACGGTGAACAAGACAAATCATGTATCTAGGACTTGTATTTTATAAGACAAAGATATATTTTATAATACTGTTAAAATATTTTTCTGAATTTGAGTTCTTTTGATTGGTTTAATAGCTCTTTCAAATTCCTAATTACTTGCTTTGCGTATTTAAGGATGAATTTAGTTATGATTTAATGAAAATTAATTACACAACAATACTAATATCTAATTGTGATATCTTTATTAAAATGATGTGCTAAACATACTAAAAGTTTCAGATTGTTTTAAAGCTGAAATCTTTAGCATGATGGCTAGTTCTTGCTCTTAACACTTGAAAGATATTTTGAACTTATGAAAAAATGCTAAGTAGAAAAAAAATTCAAAATTAAAATGATTACTGTTTCATAGATTGTCTAGTTCGAATCCTGGCATTTGGTTCAGGGTGGTTTACGAATCAAAGGAGAGAAGGCTGGCCTCTGAAATTTGGGCATTGTCAACCTGGTGATAAGTTTGGTATCTTTAAGATAATTTTTATATTGATATCTAGAGATTTATGTGATTCAATTTTGAATATTTTGTGTAAGATAACAGTTGAGATAAGTGGTGTTTACAAAACTGTTCTACTTAGAATTGTCTCATTTAGTGTAGGAATGAAAATTTTATCTGAGTTTTAAGCGCCAAAGGTCAAACACATATCAAGGAATTTCATCCGAAAATAAATGTAGAGAAGAAGAGGATTTGAGAAAAGAACGACCAAAAAGAAGGAGGTATTACTATAGGTAAGTCATAATTAGACATATGAATTTTTATCTCTGAATGAATAAACTTCTGATCTAACATTTTTGCTGTCAAAATACATGAAATTAGGCCTTCTCTTGAATACTAAAGTTATCATACTAAGTGTTGTTGTAGAGAAGATATTTCTCAGAAATGTATTGTTCTTCCTAGATCTTTGTGGTCATTTAAGCTGAGGCTTTGGAGGCCGGAAGAAGAATGCTTTGGGGGGCAAGTCGGAATAGGTCAAGCGATACTGTTCTATGGAAGACTTTGGGGGTTGAGGACAATATAACTTCATCATTTTTTTATTTTTTTTATCCATGTTCAGCCCTATTTCCAAGTGACTTGCTTGGGGGGCATTGACAAAAACTCCATTAGGGCACATCATCACTTTGGGACTGACACCCCAATAGCATTAAGGATTGGCCTAAGTTGTCTTAAAAATTATTCTGTTTCCTATCTCCTTTACCTTATTTTCTAGGTAGAAAAATCATAGGTTAATTTTAAAAACTATATAGCTAGAAAACCTAATTCCCCTTCTCACTGTTAGGTTATTCCTTAATCACTTCTACTGACACCATAATTATAACTTTTCACAACGATTAGCACATCACATCATTGAGGACTGTCATAATTGGTTTCCATTTCAGAAATGAATGGTGGTACGCAATGGGCATCTTTTCAGATATAAATACATTAAAAATTCATTAGAACAATAATGCTAAGTCATAAAAATATATTATACATATAGCTTCAGTTAGAAATTTCATACCTCCATAAATATAAGATCAAATAATTCATAATAAGATATATTATTTGAGAATCCGATGTTAGGTTAAAAACACCATAGAAGATAGAAAAAAAAGAATATCAATCCAAAAAACAGACTTAATCATTTAAAATTTGATAAAATCCATTTATAATTGTTTTTGTGCCTAAAGATGTGGACATTTCACAAAAATAAAACAACAATTTAAGTGTTATCGCACGTAAGTATCATTTTTGTGTTTAATTATTTACCATAGTTAATGTGGTGCTAAGTTTACTGCCAAAATTTTGAGTTTTAAAATTATTTATTTACCTTTTCTTCAATCCACCTTTAAATCATATTTATTATGATTAAATCTGTTCATATTTCTTATCGGCCCACATCACCCATATGAATAAAACTGTTACTGATAGTTGGGGACAATGCTGTCGCTGTACACAATGCCATAATGGAAAAATTTTGCAATGATTAGTTGAAATAATCATTGTTGAATGTTTTGATTAGTCCCAATATGATGGAATGCAATGCCCTCACATTGTACAATGCAGTTTTAAGATGAAAGCAGAACCTTATAAAATGAATCATTGCTCATAAAAATAATATATATTGTGACTTAGAAAATCAATCTTCATAAACCGTATGTCAAAGAAGTAAAACACCATATTTTAAAAGTGAGAAACTAATGTTAGAAAATCCATAAAAGTACCATTAAATCCAAAAAATAGATTTAATCATCTTATGGTTGATCACACACAGGCGTAACTATTGTATTTCATAAACATACATAAAATTGAGGGAAACAGCCCTATACTTTGTGTGTTATCAAAAGACTGTATTTTAAGATGATTTTGTGAACATGGAAAAAGTATTCGACAATTTTCGAACCTTTTAGGCTCTTTCAAAATTTTATTCATTCCTAGTGGAATGTGTTACCTTTTATTTACCCAATTATAGAATATATAGATAAATAAGATGTCACAAAAGATTTCTAAGAATCTAGGAGAATTTCATTTCAGATAATATAATTTTACATACAAAACATTTAATGGACAGTCTATTAACTTTGTATGTAGCAGTAAATTAATTGGCAGATAACATGAAACTCAAAATATGGTTGAACCTAAACGTGAATCTTTCATATCTAGAATGAAAGCAGTTTTTAACAAACTTGATTACTTAAATAAGTTATTTTAAATCTGTGTTTAATGATTTTTCCTACATTACAAGTAGTAGGAGAATTGTGGTACACTCCAGCTTAGGCGTGTAATTTTTGATTTATTATTGATTTAATCAAAATAAATTTGATATAAGATCATAACTATTATAAATAATTTTAAATAATTATAAAAAGTTGTCATCTATATAGACAACTATGATTAAAGAATTAATGGAAATGGAATGCTTTTAGTGAAGTCAATGAGAAGATACAATCACTATATATACCACTAGCATTTAAAAATTTATTCTTCATAGTAATATTCAAACGATATTTAAAAGGGTCATCGAAATTTTTAGTGAGAATAACACCATTTAATCTCCCTTTTATGGCTGATTCCAGAACCATTGGTGTGGAGAGAAAGGAAAATGGGTTATTTTTAGTAGAAACAGTTTACTGAATTGTTCCATCTTAATCGGTACATGTCATTATGTTGGTTTCTATGGCATTGGTTAAGTGCTTAAATCAAATTCTAGGCAGTGAAAAATGTAAATAAATTCACAATGAAGAAAAAAATGTAGAAGATCCATTCAGCTTGTGGGGAACTAAATCCAACTTTGTCTTGGCCTTTGGAAGAGTTTCTGAAAGCCATTCATGTATTTGTCCAGTAGACATACACATATGATCGATGGGAGAGTGGATATCCTATCTTTCCTCTTTAATTATCCTTCACGTTGCTATAAATTCCTTAGAATCAAGTCACACTTGTGTAAGCAGTAGTTTGAGGATAAAATACGACAAGGGACCACGCTCCAACAGTGGAACTAATGGGTCACCCTCGAACAAGATCCCAAAGGGACCGTGCCTGAGTCTGTACGACACATCCCACTGAAAAGCTCCCTAGGTTGCGTGCTTAGATGGAAACACACCACGACAACACCAACAATATGCGAGTCATTTAGAATATGTCATCACGAACAAGATGTGAGACATATAGAGTAAGAGATATGATAGATAGGCTTGAGTCAGATAGAGTGAGAGAACTATGAGAGGGATTGGGAGCATGAGAGACATAGAGTGAGAGAAATGGAACAGAGGTGGGGGAGATAAAGAAAAATATAAATTTGAAATAGATGGCTGGAGAGAAAGAGACATAGAGCGATAGAGGACAAAGAGGTGGCTTCAGAGATAAAGAGATAGCGAGAGAGAGGTGAGAGGTATTAAAGAAAATTATTCATGAGAAAAGTATTTCTAGATCTATTGGACATTCCAAATTTAATTTAAATAAAATACTTCTTTTCACTCTTTAGCCAAAATGTTGAATAAAAACACACGTTTGGTTTGGCATCACTTCACAATAAAAAACTTATCTTCAAAGTTTGTTTTGTGCCTAAAAGTTATAATATTTCATTTTATGTATTGTACTACATGTTTGAATTTCGACACTTAGAAATCTTGCAGCAGTAGAGTCTTCAGACCCGCTTTGAAATATAAATTTTTTCACCTGACAATAGATCATCTCTTGCATATGATTTTAAAACCATGTGGTATCCTTTATTTTTTAGAATTTATTTTTAACCTTAAGTTAATATCTTTTAATGTTTTCCTTGTTTTGGTTGGTGTTGTTTTTGTTTTTTGGGGCAATAATTTAACATTTTTTTAAAAAAGAGCAAATGACCAAGAGGGTAAGAAAAAATCAAAACAAGCGCATGACACCTGGAAAATAAGAAAAACCCCTTCATCTGGAAATTCTTTTATTCATTTAATTTATTCATTTCTTATTCATTGAGGACAATGCATGCAATTGTAGGGGGGTAATAGTTAATAACTGTCACATTTGTTTCAAATTTCAGTAATCAGTCAAAGTAGGGGGTAAATTTTTTCATGAACTTGTGTAATGTTATAACCCCACCTTATGAAGTCCATTTACCTTTGAACATATCAGTATGTATATCGTTAGTTAGGCTACTACAGCAGATCATGATCTATGATCATAGAAAATGTGTGGACGATTGTGAAATGGCGAGGGTATATGGTAGGGTGATGGAACATATATGAAAATCAAAGAGTTGCAGTACCATAGTACTAGATGGAGTGATGAGTGACTTGTGTAACCCCCACTTCACCACCAACTTTTATAAGCCAACCCTAGTTATGTGTCTTGGTTACGCAGTAGCTGAATCTTAACTTGGGATAGGGGTATGAATTTTTTGAAGTCCTAAGCACAGAATCACCTTTCTTTTAGCCACCTAAAAGTAATTTTGAAACATATATATCATCTTCCCCTATTTTCACTACCTTACCTTACACCATTTCACCCACTTGTTGCTTATCCCTCTAGGAACCCATCCCTCCCCCATCATCTCTCCTCTAATTATATGCTTTACTTCCAAGTTATTTCTTTTGACCCCCTTGTGATACTAGTCTTTTTTGATATCATTTCCTTGTGATCCCCCTCTTCGACTTTCGTCTACATCTCCTCAATATAACTTTGTATTTTATTGCCGCTTCTTTATTTTAAAATCTTTCATTTTAATGTTTTTCACCCCTTTATGAAAAAATGATAAGCCTAAGAAAAAAAGGAAGCAAATAGAAAATTGGAAAAAGAGAAAAACTGGAAGGACAGAGAAAATGAAAAAAGTAAAAAATAAATATTAAAAAATAAAAAACTGAAAATGGGATTTCTTTTTTTGGAAGCAAGCTTTTGTACAGATGTGTTTTTTATTTTTTTGTCATCCCTCGCTTAGGTCAACAAACTCCTATATTGCCTACCACCCTCATCTTTTATCTTCACCCTTCTGAAGTAAAAAACTCATTCTTCTATTCTTGGGAGTAAGCTATCTAAGTATCATTCACATATCCGTACACCATCTTTGAACCATCCAGCGTTCTCTCCTTTTTCCCTATAGTTTTATAGGATACTCATCACCCACATTTCATTGGCACACATGTGATGTTATGTGCTTAGACATGAAGAGAATAGTGAGTATTACTTATTTTACGGTAGGTGGAAGTTAGTGGGGACCGCAAACACTAAGTAGTCACCACCTGTCAGAGAGTGATATTTATTGTAAGAGGTGTGAGGCCCATCATTGTAATATATGCAGTGAGAAAATTACATGGTTAAAGTATCATACCTTGCGAGAAGCAGGCTTCACTCCTCATAACCACCGGACCAAGAGGCTAGCATCTATGCATTCCTAAAAAGACTAGCATCTAAATTGTCATATAAAGTGTTCATAATAAATATGTGATTGATATCTTTAAGTCTTGATGGACTTGTCTTCAGTTGTTTCTAGGAGAATGTACAACGTAAAGGAGAACATACAGGGCGATGATAAGGGACTAGCAATGATAAAGTTACATGTATTTAATAATCATCAATATCATACAACTATAAGCACTAAATCTACACATTTTATGTGATTATTTTCATTGCAATCATCCGAAACGGTGTTACCGTTATGAGTTTCCTTGGTGGGAAAACAATCAAGTATTTTATTAGGAGGGTGAATCTCATTCTATCACCTTTTCTATTTATCTTCTTTATTAAATTTAATTCCTTTCTTTTATGAGTTTATAATCAAATATTTTTTTATAAAAAGGCAATATATATGTGTAACTCATATGAATATGCTACTATTTCTAGATTATATAGATACGTATAATACCTCAAAATATATAGTTTGCAAAAATATGTACAGAAATCAAATAAATTACTAAAAGCAATTTCAGCTGTTCGAGTTAACTTATGATCATAAAATGAGGGTTATCAAAATAAAAATTCAAACGAAACTTTGAACCATATTTTTTTCTTCAAATTGTAAACGGGAGTAAAGTCAATTTTTTTTTCACTACAACCTATTCATTGTGTTTTAGAAAACACACATACATTTGCGTACTTTGAATTTGACATTATGTATACAGAATGTTTATTTCATATCGTTATCTTGAGATAATTTGCTTTAATTAACTTCATAACCTGAACAAAATGTCTATGTTATTAATGTTCCAAAATGAGTTATGGCACTTTACAAGTAATTTCTTACTTTACTGGATTTTATGGTATCATAACATAAATTTCAGACAATAATTTCATGAATTAACTAACTTTAAAGTTAAAATATATTAATATTTTAAGGTGGTTCGTATTTATAAGGAATATAATTTGAAAATAAAAAATATAAGTATAAAATATACAACATTTAATCATTTTTTTGACTTTTTCCATCCCTAAAAATGTGTGCCATAGTGATTATTCGCCACACAAGTAGTAGGAGAGAGAAAATTGGATGGCTCAGATTGCTCCAAATTTAAACTAAGATATCTAACGATCCAGAAGGATTCTTGAGCTGACATTTTATATACAGTTATTTTTTTCCCCTCTATCTATCTATCTATCCACCATCTTTGATTTTTAAATAGGATCCCCCGTTCTGTTTAAAAAATGCACCCTTAGGTTTTGTTACCAACTACAATTGAGTGACTTGCTCATTCAAAATCTGTTTGGGTTTGTTTTTGTAATCCAAATGCGAAGGATTGAAGGACTAAGTTTAAGATTAAGACACATGGAAAAAGTAGCACTTTGCCCACTGGGTAGATGACAACAAGGTTAGTGTGATCTTCATCTTTTTTGACAACTCACATCTTCATCCTTTTTCTACAGGTATCATCACAGGTAGAATAGGTTTCCACTCTCTCACACAACACCTTTAACTCTCGTACTTGTTGGTGTGTATCTACCTCCATCTTCATCACACTACTGATGGTAAAATTGTCATCATTCACCCCTACTCTACCACTCATAGGTATGTACCCACCATCATCTCTGTCACAATCAGCACAATCTCTTTTGTCTGCTCCACTCCACTCATGTCAACCTCCATCCACCATCACCATTCCTTCCCCAAATGTTGTCCAAGGGAGTTTAAATTAGAATTAATTGGTATTTTTATGCTATAAAATTATATTAAAATTCGCAAATTTATTATACCTAAATAAATTAGGTTAAATATGAATAAAATTTTATGACCTTCCTATAACTAGTTTGTATTACATTCTTCTATTTTTACTTAAAATAAATTTAGTTATTAAAATAACTATAAAAATAAAAAATGAAATTATAGATAAAATGTGCTTACTCAAAACTTCTTCCCTGTTCATCAAACAAGACAGATAGTAAATAAACATAATATCCATTAGTGCTGAACCTTTGGTTTACAGCTCCAGCTTTATGTTTCTCATTCCCTAAGAGCTATTGTTTGATTTTATGTTGATATATGAGAGTTAGACAGTCCTTTAAACTATGACCGCAATATCCATCATAATACATTGAAACATGTAGGACAGTGACGACTTATTGGATATGGCCCATATGGCATTAGGAGCCCAAAACTCTTATTCCATGTCCACGATAGTATTGATGGGCTGAGGTTCATTAAATTAGATGTCTAAAACATGTACCCGAGCAAGAAGAGTATTGATTTTATTCCACTCGTGAAATTTTTTTCCACATCCCGTAATAACCATAGAACTAGTACGCATTGCATCAAATTATAAATAAATCAAACATGAATAAATCAGGATGCAACATGAAAAACAACTCCTTCTCAGTTTTATTTATGGACTTGTGCAGTACTTTATAATCTATATTTAATGACCATGCTCCACATTGCACCCAAGTCAAATAGAAGCATAATAAATCTACTTTTGTAAGTATAATCTCAGTTACTAAGTTGTAAGGTTGAAATCTAAATAAGTAGACATAATCAATAGAGAGTTCTTATCCAGGGTCACATAGGTGATTGCCCAAAATTTTCTAATCAAGGTGGTGAAACTACAAGGCCTTTATAATTTTCCATAGTACATGTTTGAAGATGTAAAATTCATAACTCATAATAGAAACTTCTACAACATAAGTCAACATGTAAATCTTCTAATATAATTTTCTGGAGATAAACTGAACTCCAAAACAACTGATGAAATACGTTATTCAAGAGCAAACATCTAGGATCAATCCAAAAAGAATCAATTTGTTTAAACATGAATCTAATCATTTTGTTTTATGTTTTTTAGTGTATATTATGACATAAGAATTAAGTATAAGCACGACATTATTTAAGAGTTGATTCGCAGCCTATAAAATTAATTGACCCAAATTACCTCTAAAATTTTGAAGGTGCGGTTAAAATTCCATCAAATGTGGATTTTTACAGCCATTTGGGGTGCGCTTGAGTAGTAGCCTTAATAGAACATGCTCAAGGGATAGTCAAACTGGGGTCTGCTCTAGGGGTTTCTTAATAGGCTCAAGCGATGGAACTAACGGGCCACCCTCAGACAAGATTTCAAAGGAGTTATCACTGAGACCGTACTACAAAACCCAATGAACAGCACACTAGGTTATGGGCTTAGATGGAAACGCATCACAGCAACACCAAAAAGATTTGAGTCATATAGAAGAAGTGAAAGGAGAGAGAGAGATGCGAGTCAGATAGAACGAGAAAGAGATGCCATAAATTAGCTTGGGAGAAAGAGATATAGAGCGATAGAGGAGAAAGGGATGGCTTCAGAAGTAGAGAGATTGCGCAAAAAAGAGGATAGAGAGAGAGAGATGTGAGAGATCAAAAGCATGAGAGAGATAGAGAGACAGATAGGAATTCTAATATAGTAACAAAAAGAATGAGAACAGAAAAGTGAGCAAATCAGAGACATACACCCTCATATCATAGGGCATAAAGAACATGTTTATGAGAACAAAACAAGCATTAGGATAAGGATTTTAAACACAGCGCTATTGTTAAATGTAAAATATATAGAGATAGATGGCTGGAGACAAAGAGATATAGAGCTATAGAGGAGAAAAAGATGGCTTAAGAGGTAATGAAAAGGAGTCAATGACTCGCGAAATGGAAGTGGCCGAATAGTGACCTTAACGAAGATTAGGTAGTAATAAATGGACATATAATTATACCATATAAGATTGTTAGGATTTCATATAAGTTCCAACATAGATAGGATTCAACATAGATAGTGTTAAACATAGATAGGAATGAACAGCCGAGATGAGATCCAGAGTAGCCGTTATAAACTATTATAACGGTTACAATTAAAACAGAAACATTTAAATACAGATAGGAATAAAGGCTAAGATTAAATCCAGAGTACCAGTTATAAACATTATAACGGCTACGATTATAACTAACTATATAAATTACTATCTTATATTATAAATACCAACCTTGTTCAATAATTTTGATATGCAAATAGAACGATCTTAAAATCGTGTTGTGGTGTTCTCTTCCCTCTCATCTCTTCTCTCTTCTCTTCCCCTTCTTACATCTTTGAAGCAAGATCGAACATTTTCATGGTATCAGACATTTTCATGGTATTAGAGCCTGAATCAGAGATCAAGATGGCTGAGGAAAGTTCTACAACCGTCACACCCGTAGGATCTATGATGGAGCACAATACTAAGGACGAAACCAAAGCCCACACCATTGCCACCGACACCCGCCGGCTTGAGCCCCACCAGATCGACATGCCAAGGTGAAGACGAAGGTACCCTAGTAACACTGATTTTTGGGTCATATCCTCGTAATGGCCCTTTAGTTTCGATCCCTCTTTTAATTTCGTCTATCATACTTTTTTTTTTCTCCTTTTGTTTTTGGGTTTTTAAGGGGGACCCTATCTAATGGACCCCTTGTTGGACCTCTTTCAAGGGGCCCATTACCATTCCCCATATAAGGGATGGAGTGGGCACCCTAATACCTTGGTCAAGATCAAAAGACAAAGTTGAACTTTGAAAGGGACACGCCATCACTCACGAACATGTGTGAGAGAGAGAGAAGATAAGGAAGGGAGGCGAGGAAGGGGAGGAGGAAGGAGGCGCTGCCGCCTCCGCCACGCGCCCGCACTTCCACTGGAGGCCGTCGACACACTCCGAGCCTCCCTGAGCATTGCCGTTGCATCCCGTGGCCCCGTCGGAGGCCACCGCCTTGCTCCGAGCCTCCCCGGGCATCACCGTTGCGTTCCGTGGCCCTGCTAGAGGAAGCCGCCTCACTTCGAGCCTCCCCCGGGCATCGTCGTTGCGTCTGCACCGGAGGCGACCGCCGTGTCACTCAGCTTCGCTGGACGCCGCGCCGCATCCCGTGGCCCGCCCGAGGCTGCTGCCGTGCTCCACGGCCCCGCCGAGCACCGCTGCCGTGCCCCGCGCCTCCGCCAAAGGTCATCGTTGCGACGTGTGCACCTCCGTCGGAGACCGCCACCGCCGCCGCACTTGCGTCTGTCCTGGAGGGGATCGCCATGACCCACACCTTTGCTGGAGGCCGCCGCTACAACCCCGCTAGGCGCTGCTGCTGCTGCGAACCGTGCCTCCGTCGGAGACCGCCGCTGTGCTCCGCAGCCCCATTGGAGGCTGCCGTTGTGATCTGCGGCCCTGTCGGGTGCTGCCGTTGGTGCGACCCTCGCATCCGCTAGAGAACGCCGCCGCGACCCACGCCTCCGCCGGAGGCTGCCGCCGCAATCCATAGCCCCGCCGGGCGCCACTGTCACATCCCGCGCCTCCGTCAGAGGCCACCATTGTCGCATTGATTTTTGCGCCCACCGATTGCTACCGCTCGCGTCATTGCTACCTGCGCTGCCGTCGCTCGCACTGCCATGCTGCCTCCGGCACAGCTCCACCGACCCCACAACCAGTATCTCTATATCGACAAGGACAACAACTCCGGGACGACGTCACTGAAGAGGTACCTCGCTCCCCTAGCCCGCACGTAAATCTATATTTTGTTGTATACCTTTTTGATTGCACTCCACCGCACTCGGGATAGATTAGGTGAGAGTATAAATAAACACGAAAGCGTCCAAGGAGCGTCTTCCCTATGTATGGGCGGAGCCGGTCCGTTACGTGAGAGTACCATGGACTCTCACGTAACGCCTTTGTCTCTCCGATGAGGGTCAGGAGGTCATTGTCACCGCCATCAGTCACCCGCCCGAAGCATAGAGCCCTGCAAACCCCACGAGTCGGTGCCTGCACATACATTCACCTAGGGTTTCATCGCATCATGTAGTCGCATCTCTGTGGGTCCACACCAACGGATGACGTCTTCGATGACGTCTGTGCTATTTCCAGGTATCCAAGCATCACCTCGGTACACCTCAGGACGACATCATCAACGTCGTCCTGCATCAATGTACCATCAGAATCAGCGCGGCAATTGCAGGAGAAGTCCTAGTTGCAATTCCTCCGGGAATTACAATTCATCCATGATTGAGCATCAATAACTACATGATGTGGAAGGGATCCATCATTCCAATTCGAGAGTGGTACAATTTAATGAAATTTATTGAAAGCGTTTCACCTCCAATTTCAATTGCAGATCCACATGGGAACATATTCCAAAATCCCAAGTTCAAGAAGTGGTGGAGAATAGATCAGCAGGTCTTGGGTTTTCTCCATTAGACTATTTCCAAATATGTGCTACCCCACACCAATAAAGCAAGGTCTTCACGTGAAGCATGGAAAAAGATAGAGAATACATTTGTTGGTTTGAATCAAGTAAGAACTATGGAGCTTCAATGGCAAGTACACAATATGAAGAAAGGTACATGGTCAATTGAAGAATACATTCAGCATGTTAAATTCCGGAGTCATCAGCCACTTATATGTTCCTAAGAGGATCAGGATAAGCATATACCCAATTTGTTAATGTGATTCTCCAACATTTGAAATTTGATGAAATTGTTACTTACCTGAAGACTCATGAAGCATTCCTAAGCTTTGGACAAGAGGATTAGAAGAACTCTTTTCCACCAATGGGAAACAATTTGCAAACGCAAAGCAGTCACTAAGGATACAGTTATCCGAAGGACTAAAGCCAAAACAGGAACTGTTTTCAAAGTCGAGGAACAGGAAGAGGGAGAAATCAAAGATTTCAACCCAGATGTCAAATTTGCTCACAATTTGGACACATGACATGAGATTGTCCAGAATTTCAAAGCTCCAAGTCTGTGCACCAAGATCAACAGATAAACAACCAAGCCTACATTGCTACCACCTCATAGCATCAAGGATGAAACCCTGATAATGGTGCAACGCATCATGTCCTTGCAAATGAGAATGCAGTGATTCAACCAATTCCTTACCAACAAAATGATCAATTACACATAGGTAATGAAACAGGTTTGAAAATTTTATCTATTAGTTCTTCTAAAATTACTAGTTCAAACCAAATATTCATCCTGAAGGATATTCTACATGTGTCTGATATTACCAAAAAATTGCTTTCAGTTCATATACTTACCAGAGATAAAAATGTCTTTATTGAATTTCATGATTTTTATTGCCTTGTGAAGGACAAAGCAACCAATTGAGTTCTGCTCAAAGGGAGAGTTAAGGATGGTCTTTACTATCTAGACTCCCCCCAAACTCCAAAAGCTGTCTTCTTGGGGAAAAGGCGTCATTTGACATCTGGCGTTCCAGACTCAGACATCCTTAATTTCAAAATTTAGTTTCTACAATCAATAAATTTGGACTTCCTGTTTCCCAATTAAACAAAAATTTTATATGTGAGCCTTGCAATATTTCTAAGTCTCATAAGTTGCCTTTTACTCCCACTCATCATACATCTAACCAGTTCTTAGAACTGATTAATTCTGACTAGTGGGGGCCTTCAACTGTTTTGCCAAAATCTGGTTACTCTTACTATGTTGTCTTTATGGGCAATTTTAGTAAGTACACATGGATTTATCCTCTTAAAAAGAAAAGCAATCCGCTCTCCATGGTTGTGGAATTTTCCACTTGAGTAGAAAAACAACTAAACTGTAAGATTAAATATCTACAGTCAGATTGGGGAGGTGAATTTCAATCTCTCAATTCTTATCTAAATCAAAATGGGATTATTGATAGAATTTCTTGTCCTTATACTCCACAAAAGAATGGTACATCAGAAAAAAAACATCGTCATATAATAGAAACTTATCTTGCATTATTAAAACATGTTCACATGCCTAAATATTTTTGGGATGAAGCAGTAGCTACATCTTTTTTTCTTATTAACAGAATGATTAAACCAGTTCTACGTAATAAGTCTCCATATGAAGTTCTGTTCAGAAATAAGCCTGACTATAACTTCTTGAGAACTTTTGGTTGTCTTTGATATCCATATTTGAGATCTTATGCTCACAATAAGCTTGAAGATAGATCAGAAACTTGTGCCTTCGTGGGATACAGTTCAATGCATGCTGGCTACATATGTCTCTCTCCAAACAGGTTAACTCTATATCTCACGACATGTTGTTTTTATGAAAATTCTTTTCCTTTCTTCATTGATAAACAGAATCCCACAAAAGAAGTTTTGGGACCCCACCCAAAATCTGATATAGTACCTGATATATCTTCGTTTCCCATTTCTGAAACTGTTAAATCTGATGTCACTGTTACTCCTGATTCATACTCAACAAATGATCATATTATTGATCAATTGTGTTCTGAATCAAACGATTTATCATCTCCAATTAAAAATTTATCTCATGATCATCCTGATATTATTTTCAACAAATTTCCTGAAATTACATCCACCTTTGATCAAACACCTGACCCAGATGTTCGATTGAAGATTAAGCCTCGTCAAAGAATCTATCAATGCAAAACAAATAATGATTAACAACAAGATTTCATTGCTCCTAAAGAGTTATTTGTTTGCTCAAATAGATATCCAATTCCTCAGCGTTTGAGTGTTTACAAAACCAATATTTCTGAACCAACTTATTTTACAGTTGCATCCAAGAATGCGAATTGGATGCAGGCAATGACATCTGAATATAATGCTCTTATTCATAACAATATTTGGGATCTAGTTCCATAAGATCCAAACTTTTATGTCTTTGGTTGCAAGTGGGATTATAAGTTAAAGTATAAACCCACTGGTGACATAGAAAAATACAAAGTTAGATTAGTTGCAAAAGGATATAATGAACATGAAGGGTTTGAGTTTAATGAAACATTTAGTCCTGTCATTAAAAACACTACTATTTCTTTAATTCTTTCCTTAGCAGTTAGTAATAAATGGACTATTCATCAACTTGATGTGTCGAATGTGTTTCTTCATGGTGATTTGCATGAGAAAAGTTTCATAGAACAACCACTTGGGTTTAAAGTTAAACATTTTCCAAATCATGTTTATCGTTTAAAAAATCCTTCTATGGTTTAAAATAATCACCACATGCTTGGTTTACACCATGGACCGGAATAGATCAGCTATTATCAATCAGGATGTCGAGTCCGCATCTCCTTAAACCGGAAAAGTTGAGGTTCTGAGGTTATCCAACGGACTCCACCAAACATCTGAAACTCCAACCCTCGAGAACTCCCGACTTCCTGGGATTTTAAATCGAAAACTCCAGGTGCCCTCGGCCTGAAGGCCTCAAGGATCGCTCCGCTTGCCGGGTTTGGGTAGGAACTCCCTAACTCCCAAACTCCATAACTGCAGTCGGGGATTTTCTCTTACCGGAAACTCGAGGTGCCCTTGGCCATTCGGCTTCGAGAACCGCTTCGCTGTCGGTTAAAGCTTACATCTCAATTACAGAAACTTTGTTTTGCAGGCTCAAAGACTGATGCCTCCTTGTATTTTAATATATGTTAATAATATTCTTATTATGGGACCTAATGAGGTCAATATTTTCAGTGTCATTAAACATTTACGTTCTGAGTTTGCCATTAAAGATCTTGGACCTGCACATTACTTTCTAGGAATTGAACTTGTTAAGCACCGTGATGGATATTTTTTAACTCAGTCAAATTATATTGTTTCAATTCTTGAAAAAGCTAATATGGGAAATTGTAAACCTGCAGCCACTCCTATTTATTCTGAATCGGTAGACTCAAGTGATTTACTTCCTGATGGCACCATATACAGACAAACTGTAGGTGCACTTCAGTATCTTACATTAATACGTCCTGACGTTGCTTTTGCTGTTAATAGTGCTTGTCAAAAAATGCACTCTCCAAATTCTAGTGATTGGAAATTTCTTAAACATTTGTTGAGATACTTAAAAGGCACAATTTTACTCGGATTCTTTATTTACAAAAGATTCTTCTTTACATAGGTAAAAATCTCATCTCTTGGAGTTCTAAAAAGCAACCAACGGTTGCTAAGGCTGAATACAAAGCTCGTGTTATTTGCGTCTCTGAAATTCATTGGGTTCAATCCCTTTACAAAGAAATCAACATTGAACAGAAACATGCCCTTATTCTCTGATGTGATAATATTGGGGCAACTTATCTTGCAGTGAATCCGATTTGCATGCTAGAACTAAACATATCGAAATAGACCTTCACTTTGTTCGTGAGCAGGTTTCTTCCAAGAACATCTCTGTAAAGTTCATCAGTGGAGAAGACCAATTCGCTGACGCCGCGACAAAGCCTCTCCAAAGGGGCCGGTTTCTACCATTGTGACTCACAATCAACGTCCAGGATCGGCCGATGCGCTTGACGAGGGGTGAAGAAGAGACAAGGGCTCGCGAAATGGAAGTGGCCGAATAGAGGCGTTAACCAAGATTAGTTAGTATTAAATGGACTTATATAATTGTACTCATTAAAGATTAGATTGTTAGGTTTTTATATAAGTTCCAACGTATAATATAGATAGGAATCAACGTATAATCCAGAGTAGCCGTTATAAACCATTATAACGGCCTACGATTATGACAGAAACGTTTAAATACAGACAGGAATGAACCGCTAAGATTAAATCAGAGTAGCCATAATAAACCATTATAACGGCTACGATTACAACGAACTATATACGTTAGTCTTATATTATAAATAGCGACCTTGTTAAATCATTTTGATATGGGAATATAACGATCTTAAAAGTTAAAATCGTTAAAATCGTATCTCGGTGTTCTCTTCCCTCTCTTCTCTTTTCTCTTCTCTTCCCCTTCTTCTTGAATCTTTGAAGGAAGATCGAACGTTTTCATGGTATCAGACGTTTTCAGTAGAGAGATAGGCCAAAAGAGAGGATAGAGCGAGATAGAGATGTGAGAGATGAAAAGCATGAGAGAGATAGAGCGACAGAACAGAAACAGGGCTGGGGGAGATAAAGAACAAGATAAAGAAGAAATATGTGGCTGGAGAGAAAGAGACATAGAGCGATAGAAGAGAAAGAGATCGCTACAGAGGTAGCGAGATAGGGCAAGAGAGAGCATAGAGCGAGAGAGAGGTGTGAGAGATTGAAAGCATGAGAGAGATAGAGAGAGAGAGAGATGTGAGAGATTGAAAGCATGAGAGATATAGAGCGACAGAACAGAAACAGGTCTGGGGGAGATAAAGAACAAGATAAAGAAGAAATAGATGGCTGGAGAGAAAGAGACATAGAGCGATAGAAGAGAAAGAGATGGCTACAGAGGTAGAGAGATAGGGCAAGAGAGAGTATAGAGCGAGAGAGAGATGTGAGAGATTGAAAGCATGAGAGAGATAGAGCGACAGAAAGGAAACGGGGCTGGGGGAGATAAATAACAAGATAAAGTAGAAATAGATGCCTCAAGAGAAAGAGATATAAAGCAGTGGAGGAGAAAGAGATGGGTTCAGAGGTAGAGAGATAGGGCAAAAGAGAGGATAGAGCGAGAGAGAGATGTGAGAGATTGAAAGCATGAGAGAGATAGAGCGACAGAAAGGAAACAGGGCTGGGGGAGATGAAGAACAAGATAAAGTAGAAATAGATGGCTGGAGAAAAAGAGACGTAGAGCGATAGAGGAGAAAGAGATGGCTTCAGAGGCAGAGAGATAGGGCAAAAGAGAGGATAGAGCGAGAGAGAGATGTGAGAGATTGAAAGCATGAGAGAGATAGAGCGACAGAAAGGAAACAGGGCTGGGGGAGATGAAGAACAAGATAAAAGTAGAAATAGATGGCTGGAGAAAAAGAGACGTAGAGCGATAGAGGAGAAAGAGATGGCTTCAGAGGCAGAGAGATAGGGCAAAAGAGAGGATAGAGGGAGAGAGAGATGTGAGAGATTGAAAGCATGAGAGAGATAGAGCGACAGAAAGGAAATAGGGCTGGGCGAGATGAAGAACAAGATAAAGTAGAAATAGATGAGTGGAGAGAAAGAGATATAGAGCGATAGAGGAGAAAGAGATGGCTTCAGAGGTAGAGAGATAGGGCAAGAGAGAGGCGAGAGAGATGAGGGAGATAAAGCGAGAGAGAGAGAGAGAGAGAGAGAGAGAGAAGCGGGAGATGATAATCAAATGAAGGAGAGAGATATTGAGAGTGACTTTCTATGTCAAAGTTCAGACTTTTTTATTCCGCTGAAGAAGACAGAAATTATAGAAGACAGGTAGGACCTGCCAATGAGAGATTAGAATAATGACGATACAGCAAGGACAACTGTTTCCCCATCGATGCGACAGCCCCCATAACAAGCTGCCAAATTGGGGACCTATTCAATATCATCAAAGCGATGATAATATAATCCCTGGGGAAAGATAGAACGTGCATTTGGATTCTAAGAATTAACAAGGGAAGAACCCCAATCTATTCACATGGGTGGACCCTCGCCAGCTTCTTGTACCCCACAAAGCCGTGTCCACCAACAACACCTCACATGCTCCCTCACATCATGGTAGTGATCGATCGTTTCAAAGAACCCATTACACTACTACCTTGCATTCTTTAATTGGGTTCGGTTTAAATTCTAAGGTACAAGGGTATACGATAATATTCAGTAGACTTTGTCTATTCCGTTAGCTCTCTCTACACTTCTCCTTCTTTCTATATTCTTATCTCTCTGGAGTTTAAAATGGTGAAAGAGAGAGACGACGGGAGGTAAGGGATGGAAGCAGCTTGGCTTTAAGTGATTGGAGAGAACGAAGAGCTGGGGCCACTGGAGCAGTACTTTTGCAATAAGATGGAGCGGCGTGGGCAGGAGAGAAGATGATCGTTTGTAAGCCCTGCCGCTTGCATGAAGGAATGGATAACTACTGATCCTACAAAACGGAAGCCCCGGCGAACCATGTCCTTGCTGATGGCCTCTGATTTGGACGTCTTTGTAGGGATCTTACGGCACCTGCTGTATTGGGTACTGATGGGCTTATGATTTACAAATCCCCATAAGTAGTGATCCAATGATCCGAACTCTTTATTGACCTGCAAGTTCAGTGACACAAGTACTCCCGTTATTTCTCGGATGAAGTGTTTTTTTTACCTGGATATATATATATATATATATAAAAATAAGAGAAATCATCATTTTTTTTTTCACAGGGCGAATTTTCTTTTATACGCCATTTTGGAGCCCACTATTCAATCTCACGTTTGGGTGAAAGACCCACTTAATAGTTCAATACTGGAACTATAGTTATTGAGGCGTTGAGCGAAAATTTCAAGAACAGCTGTACAGAACTGAAGTTCTGCTTTCCTATCCTTATTATGAGGGCATGTGATATGAACTGGCATGATGAGTCCCTTCGTATCATATTACTTCCCTTTTGGGATAAGAGAATCTACGAAAAACAATGGGGACGAAATGGAAGTGTAGGTTTCTACACCTAGAGAGAGAGATAAAGAAAGCAAAAATAAAGCGGGAGAGATATAAATGAAAAGAGGGAAAGAGAGGGAGAGATATGTAGAAAAAACAACGAGGGAAGGAGAGAGAGAAGGACCGAGCGAGACAGAAATAGAGAGAGAGAGAGAGAGAGAGAGAGAGAGGTAAAATAAATATATATAGAGAGAGGGAGGTATAAAAAGACAGGGAAATAGAGAAAGAGAGAGTAAGAGAAATATATATATCGTAGATGCATATATAGAGAAAGAGAGCGTAAGAGAAATATATATATCGTAGATGCATATATAGAGCGAGAGAAAGAGAGAGGGAGAGACACCTTTAGAATGCAGTTCGCGTTGTCGACCACATTACGAATCTTGCGAGACTCCATCTTGAACTTGGAGGAAATGGCAACGATCTGTTTCTCACTGAAGTTCGCCACAAGTTCTGCATCAAATCCCGCGAAGGCTGACCTGAGAGAAAAAAAAAACTGCAAATAACTTACAGCCAATTGGAGAAATTTATTCGTTTTTCTCCTACGATTCGTACCTGAAGTCCTCTCTTTTCTTCAAGATGGTAGTCCAGTCTGAGCCTACCTGAGCTTCTGCCAGTGTCAACAGTTCAAAGAGCATCCTGTGAATAACATTGGAACATCGTATGAAGGACAATAAGAGATTACATCAAACACCCAATTTAAGAAAATCTGATAGTCATACTTCACGTCATGAACGGGCACTCCCCATTCTTCATCATGGTATGCCGCGTAGATTGGATCTGCGAGTTGTGTGAAAGAAAAAAAATAATCAGGAAATTTTCTAGGAATGTAATGGGGCTTCTAAGTTACCAAGTATCGTGGAAAATTACCTGTGTTCGGCGTGATGAAGCTACACCGCTTCGTATCATGTTCGGCGGTTGGATCTGCGGATGAGGGAGGATCGACGGCTGAGTTTTTTTCCGTAGTTCTGCCATAATGGGCAGTTCTCTTGATTTTCTCTTCTCTGAAGACTGTCGCCTTCTCCCTTTGCCCAGTGGCAAAACTCTTAGGCGGCGTTGCAAGCATGTTTTTCTTTTTCGGAGAGTTGATTTTGTTCTGAATATTTATACAAACCTGGGAGGCACTCTTCGTGTTCTTCTGTTCTTTCTTATTGGGTGATCTTGTGATCAACAGCGATTGACTTGCCTGATCTGAGACATCGCTCTCGGGGTTATGTAAGGGAGTGATCTCGATGTCATGGAGCTTCTTCGCTGGCAGGCCAGTTTCCTGGCCGGGGAGGACTCTGTTGCCTCCTGGTTGAAGCACACGCCGGCCAGTGATCTGCCCCATCGATTGGCTGGTGACAACTCGGTGATCCTTCACCTCGAAACTGTACATGTTTTGTGTTAGGAGAAGATCAAGGAAAAGGATGAAGATGAATAGTAATAATAAGAAGAAATAGGAGAAAAAGAGGCAGAGGAAGAAGAAGAAGAAGAAGAAGATCAGAAAAAGAAGATGAGGAAGATGACGAAGGTGGTGATGACTAAGGAGAAGACAAACTAGAGGAAGAGAAAGAAGAAGAAGAAGAAGAGGAAGTAGAAGAAGAGCAAGAAGAAGAATAGGAACTAGAAGGAGAGCAAGAAGAATAAGAGGAACTAGAAGAAGAACAATAAGAGGAACTAGAAGAAGAACAATAAGCAGAAGAAGAGAGTTTTGCACAAGCCCTAGTTGGAGATTTGGTCGGAAGCCCCGACCTTCAGGTTTACATACAAGCGGTGGGTCCAAAGATAGGATGAAAAAAATATTCGTGACTAGTTAAACGACCCAATTGTAGAACATGCTAACGAGGCAGAACGGAACGGGGGTTGAACTAATAGATGCGTATGAATCATCCTTGCCACACGCGCGAGACAAGGAAACATGGGGAAGGGCCTCTTAGGGGCCCACATGAGATGACCATTCAAGGTTTGGTCATAATTGGGACAAAGAATGAACATTCGACTGTTCCCGGAGTTATTCCAAATGTCAAACCTCTCGTGTGATGTTAGACTGGATTCCGTTTCATCTTACTAGGAAAACTGAATTATCAGAAGTGGTCACGCCAAGTAAGAGATCGCATTTATATTATTAACACGCCGAATGAACATCTCCGACAGTTTGATGTTAATTCGGCCAGACAACTTCATGTTCAAGCAGTTTCGCAATTTCATCATTTCCCTCCTCAGAATGCGACCAAAACAGCCGAAAGATGACGAGAAATACCCTTCTTTTCAGTTAAGAAATCGTCGAGCATGTGGGTATGGTAATTCTGGAGAAACAAATGCGTTTGCCCTTCTTGTTTTATTCTTTCCATTTTATGAAGTTTCGCGATCAGAAGAATATTCCAAGGTTTCAGCTAATCACGTGAAAGAGAGACCCGGAACAGTAAAGGAAACCCAGAGCCTAGCAGTCCAAGAATTTATGGTTCTACCTTTTTTCTTTCAAACTGGCTTTCATGTGATTAAAGTGATCATAGAGGTATTCGCCAGTATCTTGGTTATCTGATCAGGGAGCATCACGTTGGCTATCAAGCAGCAGCATGGTAGTGGAATTTTGTAGAGGCGGGTTTGGTAATTCCTTTTTGTCTCTATCTATTGGAAGAGATGCATATGAAAGAACGAATAAGTGGATTGAGGAATAATAGGTCGAAGACAAAGAGAACCGGGCTTTTCCAAATAATTACTGCAGCTTTCCAACCCACATTCATGATAATATCATAGTTTTAATTCTCAGAATCAATTCTCATAGGTGGGTGATGTATGGATCAGATGTAGAATCTGATACGACGGTCATTCAATGTTAGAGGGAGAGAAGAATAAACTTCTATAAATGTAGCGTAGAATGAAAGCTATTCTTGTGTGGGGGAGACGAAAGGAATCCCGTGTTAAGTCCTCTGGAGATTTGCCCTGCTGTCCTTCCATCTTGGGTAAGACAAAGCCTCCACTGCTCTGTCATTCGTCGTCTTCCCCCCGTTCAAAGTTCAAAGCAGAGCTGTCTCATTGCAGATGCAACGTCGTCTTCGTGGCATCGACAAATAAAAATATTTAAACTATTGTCTTCTAGATCTCAATTACATTGTAAATGACGGAAAAGACCTTGTAATTTATACTTACCACTCTGCTTTAATGTTGGTGGGGTGACTCCCATTAATAAAATTTGGGTTAACTAAAACTTTGGGTAAAAATGTGGTTCAAGCCTCTGATTTATGCAATAATATTTTCCTTCGCAAATTGCAATGGTCAAATCCACAAGAAGCAGGTTATAAATATAAAATTTTCAGTTAAAGTATTATACTTATGATTTTTAAGATATATTTTGGAATTAAATTTAGCTGAACACAGGTAAGCTAGTGACAAATAATTTAAAAAGAAGAAAGAAAATTTCCAGAGTATGGAAATTTTGTGGTGAATTTCAGTGGATAACTTACATTTATTTAACAGAACCTTTAGCTGGCACTCTCGCAACGGTAGGGATGGTTGGCGGAAATGAAGGGCCACTGGTTTTTCTCCGCCAATTCGGTTAACAATTTTCTGAGTTTGCATGGGGCATTTGCTCAAAGATGTACCTTACAAGGGATCTACTCAGACAGGCAGACCTGTAAGGAGTCATGCTCACAGGGGGAGAAATGACAGGACAGACTAGAGTTGTTGGCAATGGACAGCAACAATAATCTGCAGCGACTTTGAATGGATATAGAGCTGTTTGAATGGAACTTTTAGACACAATGGGTCTTGGTAAATACCTTAGGTTCTCAACTACCCACAGTAATAATGATCTAGAAAAAGAGGTTAGAATTTTTGGGGAAAAACAAGGAGGATCACACGGAAATTGTTGTCACATGACCAATGGACTGAGTGGTGCTATTTCTGTAAAACTCTTGATCAACTTACAGAATCATTCACCATCATTTCTCTTCATAAAAATGAAAACCATGAAATTGATGAACCAGTCCATGAACAACATTTTGGGGTGCAATCCAAGGATAAAGATTATAGGCTATTAGATTTAGGGGCTGTTTGTACACGTTGTAGCACTTATTAAGTATAACTAAGGGCTGTCTCCAAAAGGAAGGGGAACTTTAAATGATGATTGAATTGAAAAGGCAACAGGTAGATAGAAAAGCAGAGTGGTGAGATAGAAGGTGATTGTTAAAATTATAAACAACATGAATATTAATATGCATTATGGAAGCTAAAATATAGCGGATGTGGAGAGAATGATATAAACAGAGATGACGAATGGAGTGAAGAGAAGATAAATAGATAAAAATGAGTATGGATATATGTTAATAAGTCTATCAATATAAAAGAATACGTAATGGATATGTTGGTTTGATAATGGTGGGATGACAGGTAATAATGATATGGAAGGTCTTGTAATGTGGATAAATTTGAGATATGTTTTTATTAGAATAAATCGATATATCTAAACTAGATAGGTGTTGATGAAGAAGAAAATAAGGCCAGGAAACATACCTTCAGAACTTATGTTCCACAGGTCCATGGTAATTAACAAATGCAAGGGAGGTCCAGTGCTTTTATGTTGCTTCCGTTTGACTCACAACTAACATTAGGAGTGCCTTAATGAATATCAAACACAATTTTTACTACGGATGATGATAAGATAATAGGAATTTGTAAATATGCTTTACACTTTATTTTTCACCATTTAAGATCAAGAGGAAAAATTTAAATATTTTTATCCTTAGTTATATCAACGTATCTTATTAATTTTTGAGAGTAAATCCACTTCACTCCATAGAGGTAAATATACTTTTTTCATCTTCTAGGGCTCTGAATTGAAATACAATACTTTGGAGAATAAAAGGTCATTCAAAATGAGAGGAAACAAAAATATCAAGTCACATCTTAGATAGAAATAAAAACCCAAGCCATGGCCCAGATCATAAAAAGATGCCTTGATGGGAAAATATATGGCTGGAAATCTAATCACATATTAGTCCCTTATTCACTTGATGCTCCTAGGATGGCTTAGGGCATGGTTAACTATCAAACCCTAATCTGTCTTCCGAGTTAGTTTTGATGCGTTCTGAAATCATTAAAGAACTCTTCTCTAATATTTCACTACCTTAAACAACGACTTCATTGAACCATCTTCTTTGAGTTGTCTCCTCTTATACTGAGGGTAGATGATCCCATGTCGACCACTCAACCATCTTTGTAAACTTCTGAATGCACCCAAACTTATACGTCATGGTCAAAGTGCAATTGTGCATCCACAAGACATCTTTGATGTCTTAGATAGAATGCGCACTTACCCAGCTATGATGTGATGAATTTAATGTTCACTAATACAATGGATTTATTATAGTGCACGTGTGATGCTTATAATGAAGCCCATAACTAGATGTCCTGATTTAGTGACTTATGATGAGATCATCCTATGGAGATCACTAGTCTTTAAGCATGCGGTCCAAATATCCCTATTCAAAGGATACTTCAGAAGGACATCAAAATATCCAAATAGAATACCACTATTTAGCCGCACTCATATGATGAGTATGGTGTGGATACATTAAGGATAGATAGTGGGTGTTGTTAAGTGACAAGCGTTCATGAAATTCATCACATCATGGCTGGGTAAGTGGGCCTTATGTCTAAGACATCAAAGATGTCTTATGGATGCACAGTTGCACTTTGACTATGATGTATGAGTTGATGATATCCCGGGAATTTTCGCAAATCAACTCAGGTGGCCAATTAGGCCTAATCTGGGGTTCCGAATCCTCCATGAACACAGCAACAATCGTGATGAAAATTCCAGCGAAGAAGATGATTGACGGGGCTGAATACCATCAGATCTTTGGAGAATGGACGTGGCGCGAATGGATGCATTGGCAGGAGCTGAAGATATTTGGTAGAGATAATGACACATGACATAATCTTTAGAAAGAGGTGACTTAATACCAATCAAAATACTTTTTTCTTTGCCAGGAAAGAGGCGATGACGTTCTGGCGCTACGGTCTTCTTCAAGTGTTAGTAGAAAGCGTCCAGTTAACAACGACCGTAGTGTCTTTCCCAGGCGTAGAATAGAGCTTTTGAAATTGTCGAAGGCTGAAGGAAACTTCAGCGATGAATACGATGATGTTACGAGTCCTCTCAACGATGGGAGAATGGGAATTCTAGGACACGGTGAAAAAAAAATGCGCTATCTTCCACTTTGATGAGGTCTTCTTCTTCTTCTTCTTTAATTCTTTCTTCTTCTTTCAGAAAACAAGCACGATAAAAAAAAATAACTACCACAAGGAACCAGATCTAGATCCCAAAAGAAACAAGCCTGTCCTCTCCAACGCCCACCCCTTCCCCTTCTTTATATAGAAGGGGTGGCAGTTGTGAGAGGCCCAATTGGGCCCCCTTTTAAGGGGAAATCCTATTGGGCTTCCCCTCAAAAGGTCTCTTTAGGGGGAGAAGATGCCCAACATGGATTTTGTCCCCCCTAAAGATGGAAATTAAGCGTAATTAAAATAAAAACACATGCAGGAGGCCGGTACTCATGCTAGAGGGGCCTTCCGTCAATCCAAAGACCACAAAAAATAAAAATTACATAAAGACACATGACATGAAGCGAGACGATGATTCTGCTTCTCAAACTTCATAGTGGAAAGCATGGGTTCTTCATGTCGGCTCGGGCTCCATGAGGTGGCTGGTCATGGGTCGGGGCTTGATCAACTAGATGGTCCTTCATCATACTCAATCTATCAATTTGGGTTAACTTGACTTGTCACTAATTAGTCTATATGAGGCCATAAAATATGGTAATCAATCTATCAATATGGTGATTAATATAAAAACAATAAAATATTTTATTCGACCATGGTAGTCATTAACTAGAGTAACACATGGTGTCACGCAGTCAAATCGTGAGCTAGGAACAATGCATAGATTGAATGCGTGCTGGCCTTAGTGCTTGGAGGAGAACACTGAGCAGCCTTCGACTTGTGTAGAGGAAGTCTTGCGCAATAGCTTTAGAGTGCTTGGAGGTTAAGGAGAGGGGGTGGGGACGCAGCCCCCTTTAGGAATAGGGTCATTGCACTATCTATCATAAAAGAATACATCATAGTATTATTCATTACATGGGGGAAGACTATGGATGATATTTAAGTAAAAAGACGAGGTGTTGCGTGCCTAAGTAGTATCGCTATTGCACCTTGAGGCCCACAGCCCCACGTGCCCACCTATTGGCAATGCCCCTAACTGCGTGCCCCGAGCCGAGCACTGCACATGTGGGCCTTGGTACTCGACACACCTGCCAATCCAACCCCAACCTTGGAAATCCTCATGCTAAGCACCTGCGCTGAAACCATCGTGCATGATCCGCATAGACGCCATTGTGCTCAACGCTAAAAACAGTGCAACGTGCCCTACGTTTGTATCAGCGCTCTCTGTGCGCCAATGCCTAAGTCTCTAGCGGGAAGTCTCCCGCCTAGCGCCCTGTATACGAAGTGCACACGGCGTGCATGCGCTCGCACGCACACGTGTTTCCCACACATGATGCCCGAGCCTCTTGCTGCCCAACATGCGCATCCCGCGCGCGTGCATGTAGTTTGGCGCTGATGTACAGTACGTCTAGTGGCCTTGTACACCCAGCCTATGTGCTGCATTGCCCTGATCCTTCACCATTACGCGCAATGAGCGCGAGTACCAAAAGGCCCTTGGCTTGAAAGATCAGAAACCAGTGTCAACATCTCAAAGTGTGTGGTGTTTCCTTAATTACTAACTCGATCCCAAATCCTGAGTTCACGTATGCAAACATATCCCCACAATAAGTACCCTAGCCTCTATGGAGGAAATGTGGCATACTTTGGGGCCTGAGACATGGGCTTAAAGTGTCACACGCATATGGTCTTTTGTACAGTTGAAGAAATACTTAAACTTTGGACGGTTTTATGAGAAGAAGGCACTTAGTAAATAAGGAAGACCTTGAATGAAATTCACGTAGGCTAGAAGTAGTCAGGGCTCTTTCCTGTTTTCCCCCTTCTCCACGTAGCTCCTCTCCATTCCTAACGCGATCAGGATGGTGTAGCGATGACGACAGAGCATGAATGAAGCTCATAAAGGTGGAGGAGGAGATTCAAGCTGATATGGGACTTGTGGATATGTCTAGAGGCTCCTCACATGAGCAGGTTGATATGACTCAGTCAAGGATGAATAAATCATGAATGCATATGTGCCTAGGTTTTTTGATTCCATGGTTTGAACAATGTCATTTTGATTCCATTTTCATTATTTTGTATTGAATCATTCTCACTTTTCCTAGATACTAAGGCCCAACAACCCAATAGCCCAACACACTAGAAGTTTATTAATAAAGCTCATTCAAGTCATTTTTAAGAACTAAGTCAAATAAGGCAATAATAATGGAATTAACCCAAAAGTTGAATTTAAAAAATCAATTTTCAAATGCGGGAAGGAAGGCACATAGATCTAGGCAAAAATTTGCATAATCCTAGACATCCAACCCACTGGACTTGTTTACCAATGTTTGAATTGTTAGGCACTCCTATTTAAACTCTTATTCCCACAATTTGTATCTCATCTTAGATGTTTTATCCCAAATTGTTGTTGGTGGTCTAATGCAACACATTTTTATGATTGATTATTGCTCTACATTAGTATGGGGGAGAGAGTTCAAAGTTAGTCAATATTCTTTGAAAAATAACACCATGTGGCCACTAGGAGAAGTTACACTGATGTTTGTGTGATCTCTGGTATGTTTCAATGTTCTCACGTTTTTCTATATATATACATATCATGACTAGCCTACATGACTAGTGATGAAATCAAATTCAGGGTTTTAATTTGATGAGGATATTTAAGTTAATAAATAATAATTTATAAACCGTTACTCATTAAATAATTTGACTATTTAGTGATGAACAAGGGTCACCTCCGCAAGTAATGAATATTACGGGTCAAATATTCTTTAAATGATAATCCAAGAGGATGAACAGAACGTATAAAATAGGAGATTGTGATGTGAAGAAGATGAGGGGGTGAGAGGGTGAGAATAATTTTCTAATAATGATGATATATACATTAATATGAGGAATAGGTAGGAGGATATGGATAGATCAAGTGGAATTGAGAGAGTGGGATAGATGAAGATGTGAAGTGATGATGGATGTCTAAGATGAGTTAGAAGATAAGATGATGAAATGGGTGAATGGATATGGATATATGATAGAAAAATAGGATGGTGTAAGAAGAACTGATAATGATATAACTAACAAATGTGATGGAAGGTAGGTAGTTGTGAGATGGAGAAGAGGATAATAGAATAGATGATTTAAGGTTTTTTCATTTGAGAGCAAGGTGATGAGATTGAGATTAGAGATGGTTTTTATGGGGTGATAAAGAAAGAGATGATGAAATAAGGATGTTAATCTAACTAAAAGGATGTGCAAGAAGGAACCAATGTAAGGAAAGAGACTAACTTAGATCTCAGTAATCCACTGAGATCAAGCCCTTTCATGATGCAGATCAGCCTCTCGACTTTTATGTTGATATGTCCCAATCAATTAAAACACAAAGAACACTTTCATGACCTTAAAAAGCCAGACTCTCTTTCAATCAGCCTATCTAGAACAAAGTGAGTTCAAAGGTATTTTTTAAAAAGTTTGGGGACTCAATTTATAGAGGATAGAAAGACAACTTTACCCTTAAAATTTTAGCTCCATCGGTATTTTAGATCATCTGATACCAAGCCCTAAATTTGAAGAATTTCTAGTCATATATTTAATCCAAAGAATTCTCTCTCCTCCTCATTGTCAGCGGCGTTATGTCCTTTTTTAGAGTTTATCACATAATGGCTTTTAATTCAATCATTATCTTGGATTGCCTCACATCATCCTCAATCAACAGCTCCTTTCACAGCACTTTTCCCTTTTTAAGAAAAAAGACAAAAAGTAAGATTAATGATATTTATTATTATATTATATATTAAAAATGGAATACACGTCTGACGTGATGCTCAATCAATGCATGTCCTGTCAGCATGTGCCATGTAAATGAAGACCACATCAACACACTTCTTAAAAAATGAATAAGAGTAAGACACCGACATCATTATCGACATGTCAATAGTGCCACAGTAGTGAACTGCTCAAATAAAAACAAATATTAAAATATTTTAATTGTAAAATTAAAGCTCCCTTATTGCAAAATCAAAACTCAAAACTCAAGAGATGGAATATGTAAGTAATGAATACCATTATGGCATTGCTGATCACAATGCCCATTATAGTTTTAACTTTGATGATTGGTCATCACCAATCCTTAATGTTAATCATTGGTTATTCACCATTCCATGAATCAAACAACTATAAGCGGCATGGCAGAAAATATAAACCCAAAAAATATTTAAAATTTATATTAAATCAAATATATCACAAAAAATATAAACAGATATATATATATATATATATATTGACTTAGAAAAGTCATATCTTTATGAATATAATGTCAAGCACTTAAGGAAAAATCATACTACGGCTCAAAAAAAAATTCTTCCAAAAAAACTATGGAAAAAAAAATTAGAAGTACTTAAAAATTGACAGAATTTATAACAACATTCTGAAAGTGGATTTAATACTTTTAGGCTTGATAACATATATATATAACCTATTAAATGTGAATAAGTATGTTAATATCACTTTATTAACCTATAAGTAATGTGTCTTATAAACTAGCTTTATAACACATCAAAAAACACTAAAAAACTCCCCTTTATCAGAAAATACATATTTCCCTCTGTTGCACATCACTATTGTTCACTGTCACCAGATACTGCCAGTCACTAGGAAATCCCACCAGCAATGCCCACGAGGATTAGCTGACCTAATCGCTGGCTGAAACCAATAGGTGTTAATCAGTGGAACTGCTGATTTAATTGGGTTGAATCAATCGAATTGGTTAAAACCCCTATCAATGCAGTCCTACCAGCTTGAAAAATATCGACTGTTTCAAATTGAACTCGTTGTTGTGAACCAAACAGATCTGAAAAGTTCAAACCAAACCAAGCATTTTGAATTAATCATAACAGTTTAAATGGATCAACTCGGTCCAACTAGTTTGAGCAAAACAAACTAGCTCAAACCATACTGCAGAGTTTGTTAGTGCCAAAACTGACTGGTTTAGTCTTAAATTCTCAGACATAATAAAAAGCTCCATTGTTAAAATCAATAGAGAACAAACATACATTTTGTTTACACAAGGATATCTCAAAATAGTCATTGATATTACATTTTGGTTAACTGGATTCCCAAAAACTATTAGAATGTCTTTTAATAGTGGAACAATAAAACTATTAAAATGCATTAAAATTGGATTCCATGTCATGCCTTGTATTTTAAATGAATAATGGAATAATAGAAAATGTTATTATGGGGAATGAAACAGGAAGATGAAAATGATGAAATCGAGACAGGTAAAAGTGAGTACAATAAAAGGGAACGATTGAAGGAGACAGAGAAAGAGAGAGATGAGAGTGCAATAGAGAGGGAGTGCGAGAAATATTGGTTGAGAGGGAGTGGAAGACGTAGATGGAGAAAGATATAGTTGGAGGCAAAGATAAAGATAGGAAGGAGCCAGATCAGGATAACAAAGAAGCTCGTGGGAAAAAAAAGGAAGTAGAGGTAGGGATACAGAGCCACATATGGAGGGAAGGGGGTAAAATAAAGTTGTGGGGGAAAACAGTGATAAAAAGGGATGCGGAAGGAGGTAAATAATGATAGAGAATAAGATGGAGACAGGAGAGGAAGAAGAAGAAAAACTATGTAACATGGAAATAGGGAGAAAGAGATAGAGCTATTTAGGAGACAGAGAAAGAGCCAGAGAGAAAGGTAGAAAAAGAGAGACACAGATGCCAAAAAATGAACATAAAGGGAAGTAAAGAATGCAGAGGTTGAGGGAAATGATAATTAGGGAATGGGAAAAAGAGAGGGAAAGTACAGTGAAGAGGTAGACGTAGAGGCATTGGGTAAGAGATATAGGTATCCCATATAAAGGTTATAAAAGATAAGGCAGATAGAGAGCTCATGAGAGGGTTTGAAAGGGAGATTTAAAGAGATAGAAATCAAAAAAGGTGTAACATGGGGAGTGAGATATTTAGAGAAATAGAGATAGAATGTTAGGAGTAAGAGAGGGAAAGAGAGTTTAAGATGGAGATAAGAAGAAAATGATAGAGACAAAGGAGAACTCTAGGTATGTGGAGAATAACAGAGTTAATAATAAACAAGAAAATCAGGAAATGGATATGATTAGTGAGTGAGTGACAGAGAGTAAGAGAATTGGAGGGGAGAGGGAGAGGAAGAGAGAAATGGAGAGAGTGAGAAGTATGGATGTAATGGATGTTATATGGCTGGCAAGAAAATCACACTTCCATATCATATTTCAGTTCATTGAAATAACTTTTTATCATTATTATTCACATATGATGTTTATAACAAAGTCAACAAATACTTCAAATTATTTGATGCATCATGATGAGATCATAATACAGCAATACCTTATCTTTAAACTTGTATTCTAAACATTCTTATTCAATGGATACCCAAGAAATTCATAAAACTATAAAAAAGGATAGTCTTCTCTGATCCTATGGACATTAAAAAAAAGGCACCAAGGAAAAACTGCAGGTGCTCATTAGAGAAAGAAATCGCTAAATTTATAAAGAGTAGTATGTATGAATCCATTAATGTCATTATACATAAACATCAATTAGGTCAATTCATGTCCAAGTCATATAGGTGGTCTGCTGACCTAAGACACAAAGGATACCCTGTGGATGGAATAGGTATATTTTTACTAAGATGTAAAAGTCTCAAATGATGGAATTCATATAAGTATTAGCTCATTAGTGTAGAGACACTATGTATAAATCTCTTGATGATATTATACATAAACATCAATCAGGTCAATTCATGTCAATGTCATATAAGTGGTCTACTAACCTGAGACAATCATGACATCTAGTAGATGGATGGGTATATTTTGACTGAAACGTATAAGTCTCTAATCATGTGATTCATATAAGTATTATCTCAGAAATACCAAGAAGTGCAGAAAAGTAAAGCTTCGCACCCCAGGACTTGGAAACTTGACCAATCCATTGGGTTAAATTGATTAATTAACAATATCAAAATTCTTTATAATTACTTTTTCTAATAAATGTTATCGCGTTCTTAAAGATATTTACTACACATACATGGAACTAGAGGTTCACATAAAGAACAACCAAGGAAATATTTAATATAGTTTATTTCTAAAGAGCTGTGTAGAAGGTTACAATAGTAAGTATAAATAGACCAGGATCTCATTTTAGGTTTCCCATGCTAGATACCTGGAAAGCTCCCCATCCTTTCTTCCATTCTTCTCAAGCCACTCCCTCCACTAGTGTGACTTGATTGAAAAAAGATCAACAAGACCTTTAAGGAGAGCAGGAGATGTTGAAGAGGTGATATGCTTAAATTTGGTGTGATTAAATGAAAGGTCAAATGTGTCGTTTGCATGTAAGCTTGTGCAATAAATTTATATAATTCTCTTTTTGAAAATATAGAAAGTATTGGATGAGAAAGGGGTCGAACCCCAGGGAGGCACTCCTCAAGAATCTGTATCCTAATTTCTATGAATTAGTTCAAGAATGAATTAATTTCTGTATTTAATGGGCCTTAGTTTTTTTTTAATGACTCAAAAGTAAGTAGAAGCTTAATAGTGATCTTAATATTTTTGGTCAAGACACTACAGATAGAACAATTTGGATTCTTGTGTCATTGAAATTGGGCTTGAAGATGGACGAATTTTTGGATGAAATTTTATATTTAGATATTTTAGTTGTTGAATTGGATTTTCCAACAATCAATTTTAGATCTAGAGAGAGAAATTAGGCGCGATACCCAAGAGAGAGAAAGCGGAAAGAATTGGGGGAAAATGAAGTATAGATGAAATCTGACTCTAATCCAAGAATCTAAGATGTAAGATGAGGTGAAAATCAATGTAGAACTAAGAATTTAAAGTAGATCTTGAATCAAATTCTAATTGCAATGCTAATCTCCATTAAAATCATATCCAAAGGCTTGTACATTTTGCACATGCCTTGGCATTTTGAAATCGTTTGAGAAGAAATTCCACTAGTGAAGAAGAAACTTACAAATTTGATTTTTGAAGCAAGATCTGTTGATCCTGTGTCCTTCCTGGCCAAACAACTTGGGGGAGAGCTTCATTGGTGGTTTTCTCCTTCTTCCCGACCTCTATTTAAAAATCTTACCGTATGGATCGTTGATGGTGAAAAGACAAACCTACCCTCAAAATTTGGGCACAATTAGGCGGCTAGATCTCAAGGTATCACCATTTTACTGGCGATTAATCCTAGCCGTTAGATCTTTTTATCTCTCATCCAGACAATTAAAAATGCCATTTTCTGATTTGCTGACGCTATTTATGTGTTTTCTCCACCCTTGGATCATGCACTGCCACGTCTTTGTGCATGGAAAACAACAAAATCATTACCGTTAATGGAGAGAGGTTATACATTTTTAGCGGCTAGGAGAGCGCCACTCGCCATGTCAGCATCTCGTTTTAATAAAAAATAAAGAATGGTAATCTTACTGCTTTAATAAATGGACGCTTAGTATCGAGTCACTGCATGCATTTATTGCACGCGGTTATCAATTATCCACACATATTTATTACATGAAATATTCCAAAAGGGCAAAGGACAAGTTCACCTTTTCTCCTCACCACCCGCGCCAGGTAGCATCAAGGTAATAATTTTATCATTATGACATCGCGCATTGCAATGCCAAAATGAGCCAATAAAATGCTGATTTGGCGCATCCAATTATTTGTCTAAATTTTCGGGCAAATGACATGGATGCCACAAATTTTAACTAAAAAATATTTTTAAAAAATGCCAAATCAATCCTAGTATATATTCTTCTAATTCTAAAATACCTTCTTGGCAATATAATGGTCACAAAATTATAAAAATATATGGAAAAAATCCATTAAAAATAGTAAAAGCATTAACGACCTCTAGCCAAGTATTCTATGCCCTGCAAAAAATAAATTTTCAATGATCTAAGGTCAAATGTCATGTAAAAAATACTGAAAAATTAAAAACAATTATGAAACTATAGTGCAAGGTATTTATGTCCATTTTATTATGATAACATGCAAATATGGCCAATAGAAACGGTATATTCATCAATTTTACACTATAAATTGCAAGTTATCAAGAGGATATCGAATGCTGCATCCATCTGGTAGATACATTTGGAGGCCAGCTTGTGAAGGGCATGAACAGACTCTTCCTTACAACCAATTTGGGGAGGAATTAATTCCAAAAGGGTAATAATATCATAATTTAACTTCTAATTCAATTTGATATGGTTTAGAATTATTCTGCTGCATTGATCATTTAAATGATCAATCCAAATCACAAAATCCATGAGAGTTGAGGGATAGGGTGAGAGTGAAATTTGGACAGTGACTAAACAACATACAGTGATAGGTTGTGAAAAAAGGTAGATAGATAGGGAGTGGATGGAAAATGATTAAAAGATAAAAAGAGATGGAGAAATACAGGGAGAGATAGTTGGTGAGAGAGGGAGCTGCAGGAGAGAGACAGGGGATCCCAAAAGGGAATAAGCGCCTATTTTTTCTGGTGTCATTTTTTTATTCTAAACCCATCTATGGTTTCAATATCATTCATGAGATTCATCTACTACAGGTGGCTATAAAAATAATCAAGTCAACAACATGGCATGTTGGCCATCAAAGGTTTTTATGGGCAAAAACAAAGTCAATGAAACCAAGTTTTAGTGTCACGAAATAAAAAGAGAAACCAATTTTTTTTGACAAAGAATGACATTAAATGATAGCACTGGTTTCTCGACATGATTGCAGGTGACCATTAATGCCCATGAGTGCCTTCGCTATTTTTCATGGTGTATGCATACAATATTGTCATCAGTTTAGGTACTAGTGCAATCAAGACTCTGTAATTACATCAAAACAACTTTCTGGGGAACACATTTTACTGTCCCCCTACTAATCTGAACATTTAAAAATATTTTTTTGTCATTGCAACAGATAAAGCATGCATAACCATTTGGTAAAAGCATTGGTTGTGCCATGATTGGATCATCCACTACAAAGTTGTCTGAATAACTGTCACACCCATTATCCCTAATACCATCATACACTTCTATGCTGCAGCCAGATAAACATTTAGAAATGGGTGTGCTATCATAAATAGGGAATGACAGTATAAGCCTCAGCCTTAACTTTTGTGAAACAAATTGACATTACGTAATGGTAATACCAGAGATGCACTCATTCAATTCAATGTATAGTTGTGGTCGCAGATTTGGTCAATTTCAAGTATGAATAGTAAAATTATATGAAAGATTCAAGAAAAATACCACATTAATGTTTTTCGCATCGAATCCCAATTGTATTTGGCTCAAATCAAGAAGCCAGAATTAGAGTGTTGCAACAATATGAATGGAACCAGACTTGTGAAACCAAGGGCTAGAAATGTTGATAATTGAAAATTATTGTATGAAGTTGGATCCTTTGTTTTTTGGTTCCTTTATTGAGCTATGCCAGTTCAGATGTGTAGGATGGCTGCTTGTATCCATGTTGTTCTTTGTCTAGTTTTTGCTATTCGTGTTTTTGAAAAGTTCCACCATACATTCAAGAAGCCTGATTGTCCTTTTATTCACACCAAGAGGGGTGGGTGCTTAAGGAGGATGAAAAAGGGGACATCTAAGGAGATACTTTAATGAGTGTTTCTCGTTTAGAACTTTTTGGCTGATTATCTTATATGGAAATATTCATTAAAAACATAAGTAGTTACAGCTATTTTTCAATGTTAAATAAATATTATAGATGGGACTCTTTGAGCCTGCATACCTGTCTAGTTAATCGATTCATGAGTGCAGAAGAAGATAACTAATTACTAAACTTTACCTAATAAGCTTTTTAATTCTGCATTAAATTAAAACAGTGAATTCAATGAGGTACCAACATGTGAGGTGCCATACTATACTAGGAGGTGTCATACTATACTGGGAGGTAGCATACTGACTATCAAGGCCGAGTCACCCATTCTACTTAGGAAGGATGCTTTTATAAATCATCCTATTTAGGAAGGATGAAATATGACCATGAAGACCTGTATCCTCTCTCAAATATTAAGATATACCAGGTATGAGGATAAAAAGTGGAGCTTAATATAAGATTAACAAGACATTCAATGGGAATAAGTCACTGATTATTTTTAATATATTTTTTTTCTACCTTAAATTCATGATTTTATTAGGAAGGAGAGAAAAATCCATCAAGATGATTTTATGAAGAGGTGGGATCATCTGCCCTTTGTATAAGAGTAGAATAACTCAAAGATGACAACGTGAAAAACTATTTAGCCAGGATAGTGGAAATATCAGATAGATATTTTAACATTGATTTCCCAACGCATTATTTGTAAATAGGATGATACATTTGAATGTGACAGCTGACCACACTCCTTGACTAATCAGTAATAATACATAATAGTATTGATTAACTTTTTGTGTGTTGAAGAATACTTTGTGTAGATTCATGCCTCTTGTGTTGGGGACTTGACACATCGGTTTGCCTAAACTGATCCATGATCAATTAATCTTCATGTCACATACAGTTAATTAATTGTTGGCCTTTGGATTCATCAACTACACTGATACTTGGGCTTAGAGGACATAAAAAGATATACTTACAGAAAGAAATTATATGAAAAACTCCAGAATGTATTGAATGAGATAAGGCCCTAAGTGAGAAACACTCATGTAATGCTATCCTTGGTTCCTTCCCTTTTCTGCATTTCTTATTGATCACAGGTATCTCTCAAGGAGACAATAATGGTGAGAAGATATACCCAGGTATCTAGTGGCGCTGATCAGGAGAAGAAGGTAAGGCTGTGCAAGATGGTAAGATGTGTTGTATACCAGGTGGATACATTAGATGCCTGGCATGTGGGCTATTGAGACAACTCATGCAAGGAATCAAACAATAATGGGGTCAATTCTGTGCTATTAGCATCAAAGTTTTCATTTGCACCTATAGGTATGCCTCAAACCATTTCTTATGATGTGTTCTTTATTTCCAAACCTTTCTCTTCTTGAGATGAGCCACTATCATAGTGTACTTGGTTGGAAATCCACCACGTCCCTCAAACTAGTTTTCGAAAAATTCTTGATTTCCCAAAGTGAGGATATTTTCCATCCAATATATGAAGTTGGGGCTTACGCTTATAGGATAATTATCAATCTTGATATTGAAGAAAACCAGAAGAGTAAAATAGATCATGAGAGTAATTCCCCATTGACTCACGTTCATATAATCATCAATTTAAACAACTACCGCTGCTTAAAAAATAAAAAATATCTCAAAGGAAGTAGAACACCCACAATTGGTAAAAACAAACTACCATCTTAATCCTCCAATGCCAATTTATTTAAGGGGGTCGCAAACAAAACCAACAACATCCAAGGGAACAGGCATGCAGAAACACCCACAGTCAAGTTATAACCCAAAAACCATGCAAGAAAACACAAGGATAAACCCCGGCTCGGCCACCAAGCTGGTTTCAGCAGATGAAGGGGGCACTCGCAAACTCGTCGTTGCAGTACAATCCGGGGCGCTGGGTAAACCCTTGTTTCACAATCATCTCCCTGACCCTGGCAACGAGCTCTCGGTTGGAGACTTCCCCTTCTGTCTCGGCGAGAATTGTTTGAATAGCGTTACTTAGCGCTCCATAAGCGTTTGCAGGGTCCCCCCCCGGGCAGGCGTCTGCAGAGGTCTGGTCTGTTTGGCACCCACTTATTAGAATGCCGCTGTCTGGAAGACCCTTCTTTGACGCCCCTGCATACACCTCCTGTGTGCTCGAGACCTCCTCTTCCCTCAAAAACTCCTGCGCCAGGCTACCAACAAAACCCAAAAACCCGCCTCCTCCTTCACCTGCGCTGACTTTGTCCATGAATACCTGTTAAAAACGTAAGGGATATTGTTGAGAAGAACTCGGATGTAAGGTGGAATCATTTAAACGCATAAATTATAGAGTCTTGAATGCAAACACTGCTCTCTTCATAGTGAGGGGGCTGTTTTTTGGCTTAACCTATGGTTAACTAAAATTTTAGACATGAGTCGGGGACTTTAGTCCATCCTTGATTATCCCATTTTATTTTTAGGGCAGTTCATGAAATCTGCTCCATTGTTAGAGATTAAATGATATGTACGAATTTATAATAAGGAAATTTAGACTCAGTCATACCTTGCTATCATGATAGTGAAGGGGCAGTCCTTTGAGTTAACCCATTGTCACCCAAGTCTTGGGAGTAACGAGCAATCTCTAAATTAAAACTTTAAGAATGACTCGGGAACTTTAGTCCATACTTAATTGATCAATGTTGGAAATGTCAAACCCCCCAGCCCTAGGTTTCAGGATTGTGGGGGTTGACTTAGTACATCCTAGAAAATAGGATGACTTGGTACATCCTTGAAAGTAGGATGACCAAGCTTATCCTTGAAAATAGGATTGTGCCTATTTTCTAGGATCGTGCCTAGTTTTTACGGGGTGTTTAGGCCTCGGCTTGTGCCTATAAAAGGCCCCCCATTTCCCTTGTTTTCTTCACCCTAACATCCCTTGATGTATTCTTCTTTTCTCCCTTTGAGTTGAGTAGAATTTCTTGAAAGTTCTTTTGAACTAGAAATCTCTTCCTCTTCCTCTCTCTCTCACTCTTGGAGTTGGTGCTCTCTTGACGGTGACGACGCGGGGACGTGACGAGGCTAACAACTACGCCTCGGTGTTTCTCCTCGTATCGTCTTGGGATCTTCCTCGACATCTTCTGCAGTTGTTCACGTCCAAGTACGCTTCCGCGAGTGTTTGCGCCCAACAATCAAAATACATATTTCACGACAGTTCATGAAATCTGCCCGGTTTAGAGATTAAATGATGTATACTAATCTATAATCAGGAAATTCGAACTCAATGATACCTTGCTATATTTATTGTGAAGGGGCAGTCCTTTGAGTTAACACACTGCTACCTTAGTCTTGGGAGTGACGAGCGATCTCAAAATTTTTGTCCATTCTTTAATGTGTCCATTACATTCTTTTACGACAGTTCATGAAATCTGCTCTGTTTTTAGAGATAAAATGATGTATACTAATCTGTAATCAGGAACTCAAACTCAATAATACCTTGATGAATTTCTTGACCTTGGGGCTTGAGTCTTCGCCGAAGATGTCGAAGAGTGTGGGCCTCAGCTGACCCACTTCTATATCTTCCTTGCCGGTCTTCTGCTTCAGGAGATCGATCAAAGTGGAGAGAGGGAGAGACTTGTTCTTGAACCCACTGTCTTCTTCTTGGTGATAGTCATCTCCTCCCAGAGTGGTTTCAATAGCTCGCTTTAAGAAACTGCCGAAACCGAACCCACTATCGCTGGAGCTTTCTCCGCCTGCCGTGCTCTCTCCTATCTGTTCCTTACTCTGTTCAATCAAACCTCCGCTGTGGCATGAGTCTGAGACGATAGTCAGCCGGCAGCCACTTGGGAGCTTGTCCACCAGAGCTCTGAAGTCGTCGTCTGTATAATTATCAGATATAACATTACCAACCAAGTACTACATCGATAACCACAACCCAATATAAATTGAAGACATCGAAGTAGCTATCAAGCAATCACAGGCATATAATCAAAACCCTACAAAACATATTACCCACCTAAAGATGCAAGGAATCAACCGTCAAGGCTCACTCCAATGATAGAAACATATAAAAAAAACATAACCGAACGGTAGCCATCTCAACTCAACTACATCAATCTAGAGCGATTTAACGAGAAATTAACCTCGTCGTAAATCAGCATAAATACGAGAACTTGTAAGCACATCAGCTTGCAGATTATATGTCAGAAAAATAAATTTTCCATGACCTCGTATATCCTTCTATCTTCTCTTTCCTACCTCTCTTCTTTCTGGAATCTTGAGTGTTCTCGCTACTCTTTCTTCTGGTAATCGTGGTTATATAGTTCACTCGGCGGCTCGAATAAAACTTAAGACTGTGAACAGGGCGTGAGTTTTCTTTCATCCAGTTAGAACTTCGTTCGATCTTGGACATCAACTTGTGGAAGATTTCATCTTCTATTTTTTTCTCATCGAAGATAAGTTTTCTAAGACCCAAGCGGAAAAAGTTGCTCCGCTTTACGAATATGCGGAATCGGATAATGTCCTGGAGATTATTCCATCACCGAATCTTTTTTCGGAAAATAAAGGCACGAGACATGGATTATCTTCCGCCAAGGTGAAATTTTCTCGGACTTCGTCCAATTGGAAAAGAGGGCAATTTATTAGTAGTTGGTCGAAATCAAACCAACAAGTCAACAAGTTATGTTTATCCTCATGATTATTTTATGGAAGTAAAGCACGCCCGATTGATTAGTAGCCACTGCAATTCTCACGGTTCTACTCTGAAATCTGACTGCGCGCAAAAGAATCTGCCAATTGAGGATGATTGTAGAATTCTCCAGGTTACCAATTTGAAAAAATATCGATATTTATCCATGGACAACTAAGCATATTGCAACCAAGAGTAATAAAAAATACAAAGTCTGGAACCCATAATCATCTAAAATAAGTAGATTTATGCCTGACGACTCATCAAAAGGCAAAACCATTGATGGGATTGAATAAAGCTAGACCTCATAATTATAAAAAAAAACTAAGAATAAAGACATTTTTCTCTCATGATTCGTCAGAAAACAGAACCATCCAATAAAACAAGGAGCTCTATCCTTATATCCGTATGAATAAAACAAGGAACTCTATCTTTATATCTGAAATCTGGCTTCACGGAAAAGGAGTCTGCGAATTGAGGATGATTGTAGAATTCTCCATGTTACCCATTTGAAAAAAGATCGATGTCGATAAAAAAAACCAAGAATAAAGACATTTTTCTCTCATGATTCGTCACAAAACAGAACCATCCAATAAAACAAGGAGCTCTCTCTTCATACCGAATCATTAAAAACACAAAACTCGGAACTCGTAAATGATCCGAAAATTCAGAACAAACATCTCTATCCTCTCAAGATTCCTCAAAAAACAAACCCATCAAAGAAGAAAATAGAGGGGACTGACCGGTGATTAGATTCATGTCGCAGGGGACGATGCATTCATCGTATCCTGTGTCGTCGTCCTCGCCGGTCTCTGCCGGAAGACGCGTGCCGTGGCCGCTGTAATGGAAGAAGAGAACGTCCCCGGGCTCGGCGCCAGAGACCAGATCGGCCATGGCTCGCCTTATATTTGCTCCTGTGGGAAGCGTGTAACGATCGTCGGTGTCGATGAGGATGGTGATGTCCTCCTCGGCGAAGCCAAAGCGCTCCACAAGAGAGCGCTGCATCCTCATCACATCGTTGATACATCCCCGCAATTCCGCCTTCGTTCCCGGATAATTGCAGCCCACCAGCAGCGCCTTCTTAACAACCATCGTCGTTGCCTTCTTCGAGCTTGCTGAAGCTGTCTTTCTGACGGGTATTGACTTCTTCCTCTATCTCTTTTCCTCTCTCTCTGTGTCTCTTGTTTTCTCTCTCTCTCTCTTCTCTCTCTCCTCTCTGTCTCGATCTATCTGTCGGTCAGTCTGTCTACCAATCTACCTCTCGCTCTCTATCTCTTTATCTCTATCTCTCTCTCTGTCTCTTTCTATTTATCTATCTCTCGCTCTGTCTGTCTGCGAATCTACCTCTCGTTCTCTATCAGTCTATCACTCTCTCTAGCTAGCTATCCATTTCTCGCTTTCACTTGCTCTCTCTATCTCTCTCTCTCTCTCCATCTCCCTCTCTCTCGATCTATCTGTCGGTCTGTCTGTCTGTCTACCAATCTACTTCTCACTCTCTATCTCTTTATCTCTATCTCTCTCTCTTTCTATTCATCTATCTCTCGCTCTGTCTATCTACGAATATACCTCTCGCTCTCTATCAGCCTATCACTCTCTCTGGCCAGCTATCCATCTCTCGCTCTTTCTCTCTCTCTTTCTCCCTCTCTCTCTCTCTCTTTCTATCTATCTAGCTCTTGCTGTCTCTGTCTCTCTATCTATCTCTCGCTCTCTCCCTCTGATCTCTCTCTCTATCACTCTCCCTCTTTATCTCTCTTGCTCTATCTCTCTCTCTCTCTCTGGCTCTTCCTCTCCTGTTTTTTTTCTCGACCCCCGCACCGCCCTCTCTCTATTTTTTGCTCTCTCTCTTGCTCTTTCTCTCTCCCCACTCTCCCTCTCTCTATCTTTGGCTCTCTCTCTTTCTTGATCTCTTCCTCTCCCAGTCCTCCCTCTCTCTCTCTCTCTTTCTTGATCTCTTCCTCTCCCAGCCCTCTCTCTCTCTCTCTTGATCTCTTCCTCTCCCAGTTCTCACTGTCTCTCTCTCTCTCTCTCTCTCTCTCTCTCTCTCTCTCTCTCTCTCTCTCTCTCTCTCTCTCTCTCTCTCTCTCTCTCTCTCTCTTTCTCTCTCTCTCTCTCTCTCTCTCTCTCTCTCTCTCTCTCTCTCTCTCTCTCTCTCTCTCTCTCCCTCTCTCTCTCTCTCTCTCTCTCTCTCTCTCTCTCTCTCTCTCTCTCTCTCTCTCTCTCTCTCTCTCTCTCTCTCTCTCTCTCGCTTGATCTCTCTCTCTCTCTCTCTCTTGCTCTCTATCTCTCTCTCACTCTCTTGCCCTCTATCTCTCTCCGTCTCTCTCTTTTGCTCTCCATCCCTCTCTTGCTCTCTATCTCTCTCTCTCTCTCTTTTGCACTCCATCTTTCTCTTGCTCTCTATCTCTCTCTCTCTTGCTCTCTCTCTCTGTCGTTCTCGCTCTATCTCTCTCTTGCTCTCTATCTCTCTCTCTCTTGCTCTCTCTCTCTGTCGTTCTCACTCTATCTCTCTCTCTCTTGATCTATCTCTCTCTTTCGTTCTCTCTCTATCTCTCTCTCTGTCGTTCTCTCTCTTGCTCTCTCTCTCTCTCTCTCGCTTGATCTCTCTCTCTCTCTCTCTCTCTCTCTCTCTCTCTCTCTCTCTCTCTCTCTCTCTCTCTCTCTCTCTCTCTCTCTCTCTCTCTCTCTCTCTCTCTCTCTCTCTCTCTCTCTCTCTCTCTCTCTCTCTCTCTCTCTCTCTCGCTTGCTCTCTCTCTCTCTCTCTCTCTCTCTCTCTCTCTCTCTCTCTCTCTCTCTCTCTCTCTCTCTCTCTCTCTCTCTCTCTCTCTCTCTCTCTCTCTCTCTCTCTCTCTCTCTCTCTCTCTCTCTCTCTCTCGCTTGATCTCTCTCTCTCTCTCTCTTTCTCTCTCTCTCTCTCTCTCTCTCTCTCGCTTGCTCTCTCTCTCTCTCTCTCTCTCTCTCTCTCTCTCTCTCTCTCTCTCTCTCGCTCTCTCTCTCTCTCTCTCTCTCTCTCTCTCTCTCTCTCTCTCTCTCTCTCTCTCTCTCTCTCTCTCTCTCTCTCTCTCTCCCTCTCTCTCTCTCTCTCTCTCTCTCTCTCTCTCTCTCTCTCTCTCTCTCTCTCTCGCTTGATCTCTCTCTCTCCCCCCTATATGAGTGCGCGTGAGTTTAATATTCAATCTTTCCCTATCAGTGTACCTGTTCCCCTACCTAACCTACCAGTATCGTTTGTGTGACGCTTACCAGGGAAGACCAATGGACAGGTTATCTCCAAAGTTCACCTCACGTCGTGCGCTGACAACGGGTTGTTTTACTGTTTGTTTTTTATCTTAGTTCTCGGTGCTTTCATCTTTTGTCTTATCTTAGTTTGTTTCCTATAATGGGCTTATCTAGGGGGCCCATTCCGAGACAGAAAAAGAAATTGATGGATATCATCACATATCAGTATCATAGGGACAAAGTAGAATCTTTGGGAAGGCAAATAATGACCAGGATAGAAACTGAGATTGTCTTTCACATATTTATTTTTTATTCGGGAATGATTTATCCTTCTTCTAATTGGCGAACTCAATTTTTTGGCAGAGCTTACTCACCTCTATTATTTTGGTCGTCTTTGTGGGAACACCAAGGGAGCTGAGATTGTCCGTATAATAGGATTGAGGAATATAATAGAGTAGTATAAGAAATTTTAGCCAGCATATTAGGTACATTGCGATTGATTTACAATTACTTTGTTAAGGTTTAACACACATTTATCAAATTAGATATAAATACCTTTATACATAATCGCTCCACACCTTTTATATGTTTCTACTCTTTTGGTTTCATTTCCAACTATTTTCCAATTCTCAGATCATAACAAGATATAAAGGTTACAGATGAACTTACTAAAATGAACCATGTGAATCTGAGAGTATGATTAGTTGACCATATATTCCCATAATGTAATGATCAGGATTACCATAATGTATTTAAGATGGTGTAACTTAGTTACAAAAAAAATAAAACAATGAAATACTCTGCTCAGAAGAACAAAGTTACAACCAAATCATCTCCCCCATTTGATATCCAAAGATCAACTCCTTGGACTATATTGTAGTGTTCTCCCGTCCCGATACCAGTACCAGATGCCCGGGACAGATGCTGTATCGGATACCGGAAAGGCATTTTCCGGTATCCATTTTTTCAATATCAGCATAAAAGTTTAGGCCCATCAACTTTTAACTTGGAAACTATGGAAAGCAAAGCATCTATACTTCAAAAACATTCCTGCATGTTTCAACTACACAAATATAGAGGCATAGGAGTTTATGAAAATGGAAGAATAAACATCTAGTTAATTGGTCAATTATCGAAAAACCTTAGGAATGGATCAAAACCATGGAAAACTTTATTACACCCTCAAGAAACAAAACTACAAAATAAATCCATGGCCTGAGAAGATGGAATTCAACTTGGAGAGTTGAACATTATACATAGAAATTTACAAATACAATGGATGCCACTATGATCATCCATGTATAAATTTAATGAAGATGGATCACCAAAAGATAACCTGGGTAAAGCAGCGGCAGAAGGCATAATCCAGCATAGTAATAAATCAATGATTTCTCATTTATCCCATTTTTAAAATTAGAAGACTAAGATGAAACGAATTACATAACAAGCTGGGCATTCATTTTATTTATGTTGAAACTGATTCTTTCGCATTGCCTCACACCATTAATGAGCGTTCCTGCAAAATATGGAAACTAAAGCCATGTCAGAGAAAATTCATCCATATCTTAACATGATTGTTCACATAACACATATTTACATTGAAGGGAACTCCATTGCACATGCGCTAATTTATCATGCATAATTTTCTTATTTCATTTAATATATTTACTTGTGCAGGTTATACCTTCAGATCCATTTGATATATCAGGTTATACCAAAATATATTACTAAACATTTAAAATAGTGGACAAAACTTGAAAAAAAATATTAATTTATCACTAAAAATAGGAGTCAAACATATTTACATAAGATACACTATTAATGTAGTTAGAGCTGCAACTGTATTATGGAGGATCTTGAGGGGAATAATGTAGTTGATATGGGAGTTTGTCTAAGGGCTCCATGGGGGAAACACTCCAGGATATATTTTAATGCTGTTGTGAAAGTCTTGCCCTAATTGGTCTTTTTCCATAAAAGGTTTATAGTAATTTGTTTTAAGATAAATAGTTTGAAGTGCAGATTTCTCACGTTACATCCTACAATTTGGACTTGTCCTCCTTTCTACCAGTTCATTAGGTTAATTAGATATCCTTATTTCATTTCAAAACAGAAATATATTTATACCATTTATTTTATTTTTTTAGAATGCGTACGAAGAGCTTATTTCCATGGAATTTTTTCAACCATTCCTATTTATTATTTTAAAATATCTGTATTTCAATGATTTATGTTAAAAATGATTGAAAAAATTTGCAAGTACAAAGCAGTTGCCTATTATACAGATTATACACCAATCAATTATAGGAAATCTAGTTTTCCCTAATCACTACCTTTATTCTG